>NC_069500.1:1428459083-1428491583 GCF_027579735.1 Bombina bombina
TTAGGGCTATAACTTCAGTCGTTTTTTTTTTTTTTTGCATTTGCCTGGCTTTCAGCCTGTGTGTGAGGCTCACAGCATATGCTATGATTAGTGCCACCACTGATATCTGCTTAACATTAGTTTAAATTTAACCAACAAAAAATTGAAATTATTTTGCTAGTGTAATTTATTTTCATTTTCTATCAGGCCTGTGTCTCTCAGGCTCACACAGCATAAACTGTGCCAGCCACCACTCATATTTGCTTATAACATTATTTTAAATTTTAAAAAAAAGTTTTAAATCATTTTGCTAGTGTAATCTCATTTCATTTTTTATCAGGCCTGTGTGTTTTGCTGACTTACAGAGCATACTGTGTTTAATTGCTGCCCTCCCTAGTCTATCAGCCAAGACTCATATGTGCTTAACTTTTTTTTAAATTTAAAAAAAAACCACTTTAAATCATTTTGCTAGTGTAATCTAATTTTATTTTCTATCAGGCCTGTGTGTATCTGACTTACAGAGCCTACTGTGGTTAATTGATGCCCTACCAAGGCTAGCAGCCACGACTCATATGTGCTTAACCTTTTTCTTTAAATTAAAAAAAAAAAAAACCTTTAAATCATTTTGCTAGTGTAATCTATTTTTATTTTCTATCAGGCCTGTGTGTTTTGCTGACTTACAGAGCATACTGTGTTTAATTGCTGCCCTCCCTAGTCTATCAGCCACGACTCATATGTGCTTAACCTTTTTTTAAATTAAAAAAAAAAACCTTTAAATTATTTTGCTAATGTAATCTAATTTCATTTTCTATCAGGCCTGTGTCTTTCTCACTTACACAGCATACTGTGGTAAATTGCTGCCCTACCTACCAGCCACGACTCATATCTGCTTTACATTATTTTAAAGTTAAAAAAAAAAAAATTAAAATCATTTTGCTAGTGTAATTTAATTTCTTTTTCCATCAGGCCTGTGTGTTTCTGGCCCACATCATATAGTGTGACACAGATTAATATTTTTTTCTCCACCACTTATATCTGGTGTAACAACATTAGTGTAAATTTTATGTAATTTTTTTTTTTACATCAGTCCTCTTCTAGTGTTATTTAATTTTAGTTGCCAGGCCAGCCAGGCTGCCATTAGTGCGAGCCTGTGTGTCAGGCTGCCAGCATATACTGTGCCTACTTCCATCCTCAGTGCCAGTCTACTACTCCTATCTGGTGTAACATAATATTAAATTTTGTAAAAAAAAACTTTTACATCACTCTTCGAGTGTTATTTAATCTTAGTTCACAGACCAGCCTGCCACCACTAGTGCCAGCCTGTGTGTCAGGATGCCAGCACATACTGTGCCTAGTTCTATCCTGAGTGCCATTACTCCTATCTGTTGTAACATTTTTGTAACTTTTGTAAAAACAAACTGTTACATCACTCTGCTATTGTTATTTAATTGCAGTTGCCTGCCTGCCAGCGTGTGTGCCAGGCCCCCAGTATTGATTTTTTTTTAAATCATAACTTTTTTTACTGTGAATCTTCAGTCTCCTAGTGCCATTGAATTGCAGTTGCCTGCCTGCCAGCCTGTGTGCCAGGCCCACTTGCCAACTATTTACACCAATCATATTTGTTGTAACAGTATTGTTAATATTTAAAATAAAAAATTGTTAGATTGTGAATCATCAGTTTGCTAGTGCCATTGAATTCCAGTTTCCTCCTGCCTGCCAGCGTGTGTGCCAGGCCCACTAGCCAACTAGTGCTAACAATCATATTTCTTGTAACAGTATTGAAAATTGTTTAAATCATAATTTTTCTGACTGTGAATCTTCAGTCAACTAGTGCCATTGAATTGCAGTTGCCTGTGTGCCAGGCCCACTTGCCAACTATTTACACCAATCATATTTGTTGTAACAGTATTGTTAATATTTAAAATATAAAATTGTTAGATTGTGAATCATCAGTTTGCTAGTGCCATTGAATTGCAGTTTCCTCCTGCCTGCCAGCGTGTGTGCCAGGCCCACTAGTGCCACCAATCATAGTTCTTGTAACAGTATTGAAATTTTTTTAAATCATAACTTTTTTGACTGTGAATCTTCAGTCTCCTAGTGCCATTGAATTGCAGTTTTTTGGCCTGCCAGCCTGTGTGCCAGGCCCACTTGCCAACTAGTTACACCAATCATATTTGTTGTAACAGTATTGTTAATAATTACATTAAAAAATTGTTAGATTGTGAATCATCAGTTTGCTAGTGCAATTGAATTGCAGTTTACTCTTGCCTGCCAGCGTGTGTGCCAGGCCCACCAGCCTAGTGCCACCAATCATAGTTCTTGTAACAGTATTGATTTTTTTTTAAATCATAACTTTTTTGACTGTGAATCTTCAGTCTCCTAGTGCCATTGAATTGCAGTTTTTTGGCCTGACAGTTTGTGTGCCAGGCCCACTTGCCAACTAGTTACACCAATCATATTTGTTGTAACAGTATTGTTAATAATTACATTAAAAAATTGTTAGATTGTGAATCATCAGTTTGCTAGTGCCATTGAATTGCAGTTTACTCCTGCCTGCCAGCGTGTGTGCCAGGCCCACTAGCCAACTAGTGCCACCAATCATAGTTCTTGTAACAGTATTGAAATTTTTTTAAATCATAACTTTTTTGACTGTGAATCTTCAGTCTCCTAGTGCCATTGAATTGCAGTTGCCTGCCTGCCAGCCTGTGTTCCAGGCCCACTTGCCGTTTCCAACTAGTGCCACCAATCATTTGTTCTAAAAGTATTGTCAATTTTTGTTAAAAAATTTTTTTGGACTAAGAAGCATGACTCAGCTAGTTTAATATAATTGCAGTTGCCTTACTCCCAGCGTGTGTGCCAGACAGGCCCATTTGCCAACTAGTGCCAACAATCATATTTGTTGTCACAGTACTTCTAATATTTAAAAAATAAACATTTTTGACTTTGAAACATCAGTATTTTTTTGTTGTCAGTCTCACAGCGTATACTGTGCCCACTTGCCCAGTGCCACCACTCATAATTTGTGTAATAGTATTGTAAGTGTCCATTTAAAAAAAAATGACAGGCAGAGGAAGGCCACCCCGCAGGTTCCATTGTGGTCGTGGTGCTGTGATTCCTTTAGACCCTACAAATATGCACATTGCTCAGACGCCGGGTGCCAGGTGGGACGCGAAAAGTTCTGAGGAGGACCTAGTTGAATGGCTAACACAGCACACCCAATCTTCTACAGCTTCTGCTCCTAGTCCTCCTAACCTTGACGCACCATCTACGTCCAGCTGTGCTTTGGGCACGTCTCAAGTGACCAGTGCCACTCGCCCGCCTGTCGCCACCACCAGCACTAGCACCACAGCCGCTTCACTTGATCTGTCACAGGAGTTATTGACACATCAGTTGGAAGAAATGAGTGATGCGCAACCATCATTGACAGAGGAAGTAGATAACAGTGATATGTCTCAGTCAGGCAGCATTACGGACATGGAGGTGATGATGTTGTACCCGCTGCTGCTTCCTTTCTTGATGTGTCAGATACAAGTGAAGCGGTTGATGATGATGTGTCGGTGGATGTCACGTGGGTGCCTGCTAGAAGAGAAGACGAAGAGGGGGAAAGTTCAGATGGGGAGACAGAGAGGAGGAGGAGGAGGAGGAGGAGGAGATGAGTTGGAAGCAGGGGGAGGTTGTCGCAAGGAGCTAGTGGCACAGTCAGACAGCATGCATCGGCACCCAGTGTCAGCCAGACAGCACGCCGATGCCCATCAACGCATGCTGTTGCCACCACCAGAATGCCGTCATTGCAGAGCTCAGCAGTGTGGCATTTTTTTTGTGTCTGCCTCTGACAACAGCGATGCCATTTGCAACCTGTGCCAAAAGAAACTGAGTCGTGGTAAGTCCAGCACCCACCTAGGTACAACTGCTTTGCAAAGGCACATGGTCTCACATCACAAACGCTGATGGGAAGAACACATGAGTAGAAGCAGCACACAAACTGAAAGCCACCCTCCTCCTCCTGCTCCAGCATCTTCAGCCACGTCAACCACTGCTGTCCTCCTTGCCCCCTCTCAACCATCCTCCACTGAGTCTCTCTTACGTAGCAGTTCCTGGTCATCTGCTCACAGTCAGGTGTCTGCAAAGGACATGTTTGAGCGTAAAAAGCCAATTTCTCAAAGTCAGCCCCTTGCCCGGCGTCTGACAGCTGGCTTGTCTGAACTCTTAGCCCGCCAGCTTTTACCATACAAGCTGGTGGAGTCTGATGCTTTTAAAAAATTTGTATCTATTGGGACACCGCAGTGGAAGGTACCTGGCAGAAATTTCTTTTCACAAAAGGCAATCCCAAACCTGTACTCTGTTGTGCGAAAGGAGGTGATGGCATGTCTGGCACACAGCGTTGGGGCAAGGGTCCATATGACCACGGATAGCTGGTCTGCAAAGCATGGTCAGGGCAGGTATATCACCTACACTGCGCATTGGGTAAACCTGCTGACGTCTGACAAGCATGGAATGCGTGGCTCTGCAGAAGAGTTGGTGACACCGCCACGACTTGCAGGCAGGCCTGCTGCTACCTCATCTACTCCTCCTACTCCATCCTCTTCCATAACCTCTTCCTCGACTGTGCCCTCTTCTGCGTCTTGCTCCACATCAATGGCACCCCCCCCCCAGCTCCCCAGGTACTATTCCACATCCCGGATACGGCAGTGTCACGCCGTCTTGGGGTTGACTTGCCTGAAAGTGGAGAGTCACACCGCACCAGCACTCCTGACCGCCCTGAACGCACAGGTGGATCAGTGGCTGACTCCGCACCAACTGGAGATTGGCAAGGTTGTTTCTGACAATGGAAGTAATTTGGTGGCGGCATTGAAATTGGGCAAGTTGACACATGTGCCATGCATGGCACATGTGTGTAATCTGATTGTACAATGATTTGTGCATAAGTACCCAGGTTTACAGGACCTCCTGAAGCAGGCCAGGAAGGTGTGTGGCCATTTCAGGCGTTCCTACACGGTCATGGCGCACTTGTCCGATATCCAGCGTCGAAACAACCTGCCAGTGAGGCGCTTGATTCCACACGGTGGAATTCAACACTCCATACTCCTAATGTTTGACCACCTGCTCCAACAAGAAAAAGCTGTTAATGAGTATTTGTATGACCGGGGTGCAAGGACAGCCTCTGGGGAGCTGGGGATTTTTTTGCCAAATTACTGGATGCTCATGCGCAATGCCTGTAGGCTCATGCGTCCTTTTGAGGAGGTGACAAACCTTGTCAGTCGCAACGAAGGCACCATCAGCGACATCATACCATTTGTTTTCTTCCTGGAGCGTGCCCTGCGAAGAGTGCTGGATCATGCCGTAGAAGAGCGTGAAGAGGAAGAGTTGTGGTATCCATCACCACCAGAAACAGCCTTATCAGCATCACTTGCTGGACCTGCGGCAACGCAAGAAGAGGATTGTGAGGAAGAGGAGGAATGTGGCTTTGAGGAGGAGGAGGAGGAGGAGGAAGACCAAGCACAACAGGCATCCCAGGGTGCTCTTTGTTGTCACCTCTCTGGTACCCGTGGTGTTGTACGTGGCTGGGGGGGAAGAAGATACCCTTAGTGAGATCAGTGAGGACGAGGAACGGGACATGATTAGCTCAGCATCCAACCTTGTGTAAATGGGTTCTTTCATGCTGTCGTGCCTATTGAGGGACCCTCGTATAAAAAAGCTGAAGGAGAACGACCTGTACTGTGTGTCCACGCTACTAGACCCCCGGTATAAGCATAAAGTCCCTGAAATGTTACCAAATTCCCGCAAGTCGGAAAGGATGGAGCATTTTAAAAATAAATTAAAAACTATGCTTTACACAGCGTATAAGGGTGATGTCACAGCACAACGAGAATGTAACGGGGAAGAGATGAAAGTAATCCTCCTCCTCCCACGACCAAGGCGGCAAGGACAGGACGCTTTCCTGATGTCTTGTTGATGGAGGACATGCAGACCTTTTTAACTCCCATGCATCGCCAGAACCTTTCGGGATCCAGCCTCAGAGAAAGACTCAACCGACAGGTAGCAGACTACCTAGCATTAACTGCAGATCTCGACACTCTGAGGAGCGATGGACCCCTTGACTACTGGGTGTGCAGGCTTGACCTGTGGCCTGAGCTATCCCAATTTGCAATTGAACTTCTGGCCTGCCCCGCTTCAAGTGTCCTGTCCGAAAGGACCTTCAGTGCAGCAGGAGGTTTTGTCACTGAGAAGAGAAGTCGCCTAGGTCAAAAAAGCCTTGACTATCTCACCTTTATTAAAATTAATGAGGGATGGATCCCGAAGGGACTGAAATTGGGCGATACATTTGAGTAAAAAAGGCCTGACGATGAGATGAGCTGGCTTGGGCTACAACTGGTATACACGCTGGCTTTTTTTTTCTTATAATGCAGGATGACTTGCGTGACTTATCCGCCAACAACTAGTGTTCAAGCCGCAAGCTTTTAGGGCACTTTCTAAATGTTTTACAAACATCAATTTTTCTGGCCGCTGCTACAACAGCAGTGGCTGCAACAATACCCAATTTTTCAGTCATTTGTACATGCCTAATTTTTCTGGCCTCTGCTGCTGCTCTGTGGCTACAAAACTCAAAGCAAAAAATAAGGCACCTAACAGTGATTAAACTGTTAAGAATAGTACAACTTAACACACCACTCATATCTGGTGGACCATTAAATTGCACGCGCAGTGCCCCAAATTTGAAGGAGGAGGACCGACCAAGCATCTTTATCCGTCTCTTGGTTGCTCTAAATTAACTCTGGGTTCCATCTATGCCATACCTGTAGTTTATTGTGCAAAACGGTGGCATATGTGGTGTTTCATGCTGTTGTGCCTGTTGAGGGTTGTGGCCCATGGTATAAAAAGGCTGAAGGAGAATGACCTGTACTGGGTGTCCAAGCACATTTTTTGTAAAATGTTCCCGGTTCCTCTCAATTATCTCCGGGTTCCGCAAATCAATGCCATACCTGTACTCGATTGTGCAAAAGGATGGCATATGTGGTGTTTCATGCTGTTGTACCTGTTGAGGGTCCGGGACCCTCGTCTAAAAAGGCTGAAGGACAACAAAGTGTACTGGTTGTCCAAGCTTCTTTTTCCATCTCCCGGTTGTTAAAAATTATCTCCGGGTTTATAAAATCGATGCCATACCTGTACTCTATTGTGCAAAAGGATGGCATATGTGGTGTTTCCTGCAGTTGTTTCTGTTGAGGGTGCTGGACCCTCTTATAAAAAGGCTGAAGGAGAACGACCTGTACTGGGTGTCCAAGCATGGTTTTTTGGCCAATTTCACCGTTCCAAAAAATTATCTCCGGGTTTCTAAAATCAATGCCGTACCTGTACTCTATTGTTGAAAAGGATGCAAAATGTACGCTTTCCAGCTGTTGTTTCTGTTGAGGGTCCTGGACCCTCTTATAAAAAGGCTGAAGGAGAAAGAAGTGTACTGGGTGTCCAATCATTTTTTTGGTTCAATTTCCCGGTTCCAACAAATTATCTCTGGGTTTCTAAAATCAATGCTCTACCTGTACGCTATTGTTCAAAAGGATGCCATATGTCCTCTTTCCTGCTGTTGTTTCTGTTGAGGGTCCTGGACCCTCTTATAAAAAGGCCGAAGGAGAAAGAAGTGTACTGGGTGTCCAATCAATGTTTTTTTCTATTTCCCGTTTCCTAAAAAATATCTATGTGTTTCTAAAATCAATGCCTTACCTGTACTCTATTGTTCAAAAGGATGCCATATGTCCTCTTTCCTGCTGTTGTTTCTGTTGAGGGTCCTGGACCCTCTTATAAAAAGGCCGAAGGAGAAAGAAGTGTACTGGGTGTCCAATCAATGTTTTTTTCTATTTCCCGTTTCCTAAAAAATATCTATGTGTTTCTAAAATCAATGCCTTACCTGTACTCTATTGTTCAAAAGGATGCCATATGTCCTCTTTCCTTCTGTTGTTTCTGATGAGGGTCCTGAAGCCTCTTATAAAAAGGCTGAAGTAGAAAGAAGTGTACTGGGTATCCAATCATTTTTTTGGTTCAATTTCCCGGGTCCTAAAAATTATCTCTGGGTTTCTAAAATCAATGCTGTACCTGTACTCTATTGTTCAAAAGGATGCCATATGTCCTCTTTCCTGCTGTTGTTTTTGTTGAGGTTCTTGGACCCTCTTATAAAAAGGCCGAAGGAGAAAGAAGTGTACTGGGTGTCCAATCAATGTTTTTTTCTATTTCCCGTTTCCTAAAAATTATCTCTGGGTTTCTAAAATCAATGCCTTACCTGTACTCTATTGTTCAAAAGGATGCCATATGTCCTCTTTCCTGCTGTTGTTTTTGTTGAGGGTCCTCGACCCTCTTATAAAAAGGCTGAAGGAGAAAGAAGTGTACTGGGTGTCCATCCAATCATTTTTTTGGTTCAATTTCCCGGTTCCAACAAATTATCTCCGGGTTTCTAAAATCAATGCCTTACCTGTACTCTATTGTTCAAAAGGATGCCATATGTCCTCTTTCCTGCTGTTGTTTTTGTTGAGGGTCCGGGACCCTCTTATAAAAAGGCCGAAGGAGAATGACCTGTACTGTACTGGGTGTCAAAGCAAGGTTTTTTGTTCAATTTCACAGTTCCTAAAAATTATCTCCGTGTTCGTAAAATCAATGCCATACCTGTACTCTATTGTTCAAAAGGATGGCATATGTGGTGTTTCATTCTGTTGTGGCTGTTGAGGGTCATGGGCCATCGTATAAAACGGCTGAAGGAGAACGACCTGAACTGCCTTGCTGCTCCTTTTATGCAGGCCTTCTCTTTGCATACATGCCCACAGACTCTGTAACGGATGCCTCTTTTAGGGAGAGGTGCAGCCATAATGCAGGGTCAGAACCTCTGCCTGCAACTGGTATACTCGATTTTGCGAAAGGAAGTAACTTTACCATGGTTCCCTGACCGCACGTCTTGTTGTTATATTTTGGTGAGGGTAATCATGATGGCCATGTAGACCACCCCCGAGAGGCCTTGAAGTAACAGGGATGAAAGTGCTAAGAATAGTACTACTTTAAACAACCGAGTTAGCCATGGGTCTTAGTCCAAGACCGCATGCCTTTTTTTTTTGGTTTGGTGCGGCTAATCATGCAGGCCATATAGACCTCCCACCATTCGTGTTGTAACAGATATTAAACTAATAAGAACAGTACTACCAAAATAAAGCCAATTAACAGGCTTTGAAGAGCCAAGGTTTTATTGTTGTACTATGTTAGGCTAAACATGATGGCCATGTAGACCACCCCCGAGAAGCCTGGAAGTAACAGGGATGAAAGTGCTAAGAATAGTACTACTTTAAACAACCGAGTTAGCCATGGGTTTTAGTCCAAGACCGCATGCCTTTTTTTTTGGTTTGGTGCAGGTAATCATGCAGGCCATATAGACCTCCCACCATTCGGTGTTGTAACAGATATTAAACTAATAAGAACAGTACTACTTAACACGACCTAGTTACCATGGGTCCCAGACCGCATGTTTTGTTGTTGTACTTTGTTAGGATAATCATGATGGCATGTAGACCTCCCCCGAGAGGCCTGGAAGTAACAGGGATGAAAGTGCTAAGAATAGTACTACTTTACACAACCGAGCTAGCCATGGGTCTTAGTCCAAGACCGCATGTCTTTTTTTTTGGTTTGGTGCGGCTAATCATGCAGGCCATATAGACCTCCCACCATTCGGTGTTGTAACAGGTATTAAATTAATAAGTACAGTACTACTTAACACAACCTAGTTACCATGGGTCACAGACCGCATGTCTTGTTATTATATTTTGTAAGGGTAATCATGCAGGCCATATAGACCTCCCCCGATAGGGTGAATAACAGGTATTAAAATGCTAAGAACAGTACTACTTAACACAAACTTACCATGGGTCCCAGAGTATATGTCTTATTATTATATTTTGTTAGGGTAATCATGCAGGCCATATAGACCTCATCCGATAGGGTGAGTAACAGGTATTAAAATGCTAAGAACAGTACTACTTAACACAACCTAGTTACCATGGGTCACAGACCGCATGTCTTGTTATTATATTTTGTCAGGGTAATCATGCAGGCCAAATAGACCTCCCCCGATAGGGTAAGTAACAGGTATTAAAATGCTAAGAACAGTACTACTTAACACAACCTTACCATGGGTCCCAGACCCAGAGCAAATGTCTTATTATTATATTTTGTAAGGCTAATCATGCAAGCCGTATAGACCTCCCCCGATAGGGGGGTAACAGGGATTAAAGTGCTAAGAAAAAAACTAATTAACACAAGCTAGTTACCATGGATCCCACACCGCGTGTCTTGTTGTTATACTTTGTCAGGGTAATCATGCAGGCCATAAAGACCTCCCCCGATAGGGGGAGTTACAGGGATTAAAGTGCTAAGAATAGTACTACTTAACACAACCTAGTTACCATGGGTCCCAGACCGCATGTTTAATTATTATACTTTTTCAGGGTAATTATATATCTAACAAATCTATCTATTTCTCTTCTATCGATTCTATCTATCAATCTATGTATATCTATCTATCTATCCTATCTATCTATCTATCTTCTGTCCGGACTGTTTTGAGACAGCCACTTGTGTTTTGGACAAATTTGAAGTAGGAGGACAGACCAATCACAGGGATTAAACTGGGAAGAATAGTAATACTTAAGAAAACCTAGTTATACCAGAACCATCATGGGTCCCAGACCGCATGTTTTGTTATTATAGTTTGTCAGGGTAATCATGCAGGCCATATAGACCTCCCCCGATAGGGGGTGTAACAGGGATTAAAGTGCTTAGAAAAGTACTACTTAACACAACCTAGTTACCATGGGTCCCAGACCGCGTGTCTTGTTGTTATACTTTGTCATGGTAATAATGCAGGCCATATAGACCTCCCCCGATAGGAGGAGTTACAGGGATGAAAGTGCTAAGAATAGTACTACTTAACACAAGCTAGTTACCATGGGTCCCAGACTGCATGTTTTGTTGTTATACTTTGTCAGGGTAATCATGCAGGCCATATAGACCTCCCTTGATAGGGGGAGTAACAGGGATTACAGTTCTAAGAATAGTACTACTTAACACAACCTAGTTGCCATGGGTCCCAGACCGCATGTTTTGTTGTTATACTTTGTCAGGGTAATCATGCAGGCCATATAGAACTCCACCGAAAGGGGGAGTAAGAGGGATTAAAGTGCTAAGAAAAGTTTTACTTAACACAACCTAATTACCATGGGTCCCAGACCGTGTGTCTTGTTGTTATACTTTGTCAGGGTAATCATACACGCCATATAGACCTCCACCAATAGGGGGAGTTACAGGGCTGAAAGTGCTAAGAATAGTACTACTTAACACAACCTAGTTACCATGGGTCCAAGACTGCATGTTTAATTATTATACTTTGTCAGGGTAATTATATATCTAACAAATCTATCTATTTCTCTTCTATCGATTCTATCTAACTATCACTCTATGTATATCTATCTATCCTATCTATCTATCTTCTGTCCAGACTGTTTTGAGACAGCCACTTGTGTTTTGGACAAATTTGAAGTAGGAGGACAGACCAATCATCTTCTTCCATCTCCCGGTTCCAAAAATGCAGGTCATATAGACCTTCCCCGATAGGGGGAGTAACAGGTTGTAGTAAACTGCTAAGAATAGTACTACTTAACACACCACGGGTCACAGACCGCATGTCTTATTGTTATACTCTGTCAGGGAAATTATATATATTTCAAATCTATCTATTTATCTATCAAATCGATCTAACTATCAAACGTATCTATCAAATGTATATTGCATCTATTGATCGATGTAATTCGTATCTATAGAATGTATATTACATATTTTGGTTGATGTAATTCGTATCTATCAAATGTATATTGCATCTTTGGATCGATAACATTCGTATCTATCAAATGGATATTGCATCTATTGATCGATGTAATTTGTATCTATCAAATGTATATTGCATCTATTGATCTATATAATTTGTATCGATCATATGTATATTGCATCGATTGAGCTATGTAATCTATGTATCTATCTATCAATCTCGTGGTTGTGCAAATGGACTGTTTGCGGTTGTTTGCGGTGCGTTACACTTGGAGTTTGCTCTGTCACTGTGAAGCGGCCGTAACACTTACACTACATGATAGATACGACATCATAACTGATGTTTTAAAGCACGTTATTGCAAACAATTTGGGAATGTTAGGTGATTTAGGCCCTTTATGGGTTAAAAGCAGACTCTGCATCAACTATGTAATTTTCCATGGGAGTTTTGACATGGATCCCCCTCCAGCATGCCACAGTCCCGGTATTAGTCCCCTTGAAACAACTTTTCCATCACTATTGTGGCCAGAAAGAGTCCTTGTAGGTTTTAAAGTTTGCCTGCCTATTGAAGTCAATGGCGGTTCGCGCGGTTCGCGAACAATACCGGAAGTTCGAGTCCGCCGTTCGCGAATCGAAATTTTTAAGTTTGCGACATCACTAATGAGCACACAGGTTATACACTAGCACATATTGAAACTGCATAAAAATAGGCAGTCATACTATTAATAAAAATACACAATAAATACATCAATTAAAAAGACTTGAAAAAATAAAAAGTTCATATTACTATAAAAAGAGTGTACCTACACATAAAACCATTGATGCATGCAAACACATAAAGATGGCCCTCATAAGAAATGCATATAATACCAATATAAACCATCTTAATGTATATATAAAAAAGAAACATAATGTACAAATTAATACTAAAAATGTCATATGATAACTTGTTACTTACAAATATACAGATTATCCTAAATGACAAGCCTCAAACTAGACCTACATAAGAAAAAACAATAGAGATAAAAAGCAATAATTAGATTTATCATAAAAATGCTTGTATATCTAAATCAATATTCAGCCCTTTAGGTTCAAGACAGTCTAAATTTTTAATCAAAAAAGTTTTTCTGTCTGAGCTTGAGTAATCTATTAGTGTCCCATTTATCAGGAGCTACCCATTCAATGATTTTAATGCTCAAATCTAAGGGGTTCTGATTGTGGCATGCTTTTAAATGATAGGAAACCCTATCCGCTAGATTTAGAGTTTTGTCGGTAAAGACCCGCAGAGCTAACGCTGCTTTTTTTCCCAGCGCACCCTTAAGACAACGCTGGTATCAGAAAAGGGTGCGTTGAGCCTAATTTAGCTCCACTTCAACCCTAAATACCAGCGTTGCTTACGGTAGCGGTAAGATGGAAAAACGTGCTTGTGCACGATATCCCCATAGGAAACAACGGGGCAGTTTGGGCTTAAAAAAAAAACTAACACCTGCAAAAAAGCAGCGTTCAGCTCCTAACGCAGCCCCATTGTTTCCTATAGGGAAACACTCTCTAAGTCTGCACCTAACACCCTAATATGAACCCCGAGTCTAAACACCCCTAACCTTACACTTATTAACCCCTAATCTGCCGCCCCCGCTATCGGTGACACCTGCATTTTATTATTAACCCCTAATCTGCCGACCGGACATCGCCGCCACCTACATTATCCCTATGAACCCCTAATCTGCTGCCCCTAACACCGCCGACCCCTATATTATATTTATTAACCCCTAATCTACCCCCCAATGTTGCCGCTACCTTAACTACACTTATTAACCCCTAATCTGCCGACCAGACCTCACCGTCACTATAATAAATGTATTAACCCCTAAACCGCCGCACTCCCACCTCGCAAACACTATAATAAATAGTATTAACCCCTAATCTGCCCTCCCTAACATTGCCGCCACCTACCTACAATTATTAACCCCTAATCTCCCGCCCGCACCGTCGCCGCTACTATAATAAAGTTATTAAACCCTAAACCTAACTCTAACCCTAACACCCCCCCTAAAATATAATTTAATATAATTTAAATGAAACTAAATAATATTCCTAAAATTAACTAAATTAATCCTATTTAAAACTAAATACTTACCTATCAAATAAACCCTAATATAGCAACAATATAACTAATAATTACATTGTAGCTATTTTAGGATTTATATTTATTTTACAGGCAACTTTGTATTTATTTTAACTAGGTACAATAGCTATTAAATAGTTAATAACTTTTTAATAGCTACCTAGTTAAAATAAGTACAAAATTACCTGTAAAATAAATCCTAACCTAAGTTACAAATACACCTAACACTACACTATCAATAAATTAATTAAATAAATTACCTACAATTAGCTAAATTAAAATACAATAAAATAAACTATTCTATAATACAAAAACAAACAAACACAAAATTACAAAAAATAAAAAAGAATTACAAGAAGTTTAAACTAATTACACCTAACCTAAGCCCCCTAATAAAATAAAAAATCCCCCCAACATAAAAAAAATGCCCTACCCTATTCTAAACTACCAAAGTAATCAGCTCTATTACCTGAAAATAAAAATACAATACCCTCCCAACATTAAAACCCACCACCCACATACCCCTACTCTAACCCACCCAAACCCCCCTTAAAAAAACCTATCACTAACCCCCTGAAGATCATCCTACCTTGAGTTTTCTTCACCCAGCCGAGCCGAATTCTTCATCCAAGGTGCGCAGAGGAGGTCCTTGATCCGGTAGAAGTCTTCATCCAAGCGGGGCAAGAAGAGATCCTCCATCCGGTAGAAGTGTTCATCCAGGCGGTGTCTTCAATCTTCATCCATCTGGAGTGGAGCGGAGCCATCTTCAAAGGAGCCGATGCGGAGCCATCCTCTTCAACCGACGACTTCCCGACGAATGAAGGTTCCTTTAACGGACGTCATCCAAGATGGCGTCCCTTCAGTTCCGATTGGCTGATAGAATTCTATCAGCCAATCAGAATTAAGGTAGAAAAAAATCTGATTGGCTGATGCAATCAGCCAATCAGATTGAAGTTCAATCCGATTGGCTGATCCAATCAACCAATCGTTTTGAACTCGCATTCTATTAGCTGATCGGAACAGCCAATAGAATGGGAGTTCAATACGATTGGCTAATTGGATCAGCCAATCGGATTGAACTTCAATCTGATTGGCTGATTGCATCAGCCAATCAGATTTTTTCTACCTTAATTCCGATTGGCTGATAGAATTCTATCAGCCAATCAGAATTGAAGGGACGCCATATTGGATGACGTCCGTTAAAGGAACCTTCATTCGTCGGGAAGTCGTCGGTTGAAGAGGATGGCTCAGCGTCAGCTCCTTTGAAGATGGCTCCGCTCCGCTCCGCTCCGGATGGATGAAGATTGAAGACGCCGCCTGGATGAACACTTCTACCAGATGGAGGACCTCTTCTTGCCCCGCTTGAATGAAGACTTCTACCGGATCAAGGACCTCCTCTGAGCACCTTGGATGAAGAATTCAGCTTGGCTGGGTGAAGACGACTCAAGGTAGGATGATCTTCAGGGGGTTAGCGATAAGTTTTTTTTAGGGGGGTTTGGGTGGGTTAGAGTAGGGGTATGTGGGTGGTGGGTTGTAATGTTGGGGAGGGGTATTGTATTTTTAATTTCAGGTAAAAGAGCCGATTACTTTGGGGCAATGCCCCGCAAAAAGTCCTTTTAAGGGCTGGTAATAGAGCTGATTACTTTGGTAGTTTAGAATAGGGTAGGTCATTTTTTTATTTTGGGTTTTTTTTTATTTTATTAGGGGGCTTAGATTAGGTGTAATTAGTTTAAACTTCTTGTAATTCTTTTTTATTTTTTGTAATTTAGTGTTTGTTTTTTTTGTATTATAGAATAGTTAATTTTATTGTATTTTAATTTAGCTAATTGTAGGTAATTTATTTAATTAATTTATTGATAGTGTAGTGTTAGGTGTATTTGTAACTTAGGTTAGGATTTATTTTACAGGTCATTTTGTACTTATTTTAACTAGGTAGCTATTAAATAGTTATTAATTATTTAATAGCTATTGTACCTAGTTAAAATAAATACAAAGTTGCCTGTAAAATAAATATAAATCCTAAAATAGCTACAATGTAATTATTAGTTATATTGTAGCTATATTAGGGTTTATTTGATAGGTAAGTATTTAGTTTTAAATAGGATTAATTTAGTTAATTTTAGGAATATTATTTTGTTTCATTTAAATTATATTTATGTTAGGGGGGTGTTAGGGTTAAGGTTAGAGTTAGGTTTAGGGGTTAATAACTATTATTGTAGCGGCAACGTTGCAGGCGGGAGATTATGGATTAATAATTGTAGGTAGGTGGCGGCGATGTTAGGGAGGGCAGATTAGGGGTTAATACTATTTATTATATTGTTTGCGAGGCGGGAGTGCGGTGGTTTAGGGGTTAATACATTTATTATAGTGGCGGCGAGGTCCGGTCGGCAGATTAGGGGTTAATAATTGTATTTAGGTAGCAGCGACGTTGGGGGGGCAGATTAGGGGTTAATAAATATAATATAGGGGTCGGGCGATGTTAGGGGCAGCAGATTAGGGGTTTATAGGTATAATGTAGGTGGCGACGGTGTCCGGTTGGCAGATTAGGGGTTAAAAATTTGTATTATAGTGGCAGCGATGTGGGGGGGCCTCAGTTTAGGGGTACATAGGTAGTTTATGGGTGTTAGTGTACTTTGTAGCACAGTAGTTAAGAGCTTTATATTCACGCGTTAGCCCATAAAGCTCTTAACTACTGACTTTTTTTGTCGGTAGGAGTCTTGTTGGTAGAGGGTCTACCGCTCACTTCTCCCAAGACTCCAAATACCAGCGTTAGGCAGATCCCATAGAAAAGATAGGATACGCAATTGGCGTAAGGGGATCTGCGGTAGCCTGGAGTCACGGTGAGGAAGTGAGCGTTAGACCCTTTCCTGGCTGACTCTAAATACCAGCGGACAGTAAAGAGCAGCGTTAGGACCCCTTAATGCTGCTTTTGACGGCTAACGCCAAACTCTAAATCTAGGTGTATGATTTTCAAAACCCGATTCTATATTCCTAATGTGTTCTCTTAATCTATATTTGATTTTACGTTTAGTTCTTCCAATATAGATTTTGCCACATTTGCAAATTAATTGGTAAATAACGTATGTAGTATGGCAAGTACATCTATATTTACATTTATATGATCTACTCCCATCAAAGTTAAAAAATAAATTGGGGTTACTGTGTATGTGAGGACACATTACGCAGTCAGACACTTTACATGGATATAAACCCACCTGGGCTCCACACCAACTAGTTAGTGTGCCCATTTGTGCTGGTTGCCTGAGTTTCGTAGGAGCAATATAGTTTTTTATGTCTTTATTTCTCCTAAAAACTACCTCAGGTTTATCACTCAATATATTATTTAATATTGGATCTAATTTGAGTACTTTCCAATGTTTGTTTAGGACACTCTTAATCGTATGATGTTGGTTATTGTATCTATTGAAAATTTTTAGATTATCTTGTTTAGGTAATATGGGCTTTTTATCATTCTTTTTATGTTGATTTATAAGGTGTAACCTATCCATTTTTAAAACTTTCATTTTTGCCTCATCCAACAATGTAGAATTATATCCTTTCTCTAAATATTTATCAGTTAAAATATCCGCCTCTCTGTTAAAATCTTCCATATGTGTACAATTACGTCTAATCCTCTGGTATTGTCCTAAAGGGACATTATTTTTCCATTGTTTATAATGGCCACTTTTTGCATTAAGGAGACTATTCCTATCAGTCGCTTTATGGTAATTTTTTACACATACGCTGTTGGTGTTAATGTCATTATATAAAATTAAATCTAAAAAGGGAATCAACTCAGAGGAACGTTCGTACGTAAATTTTAAGTTATAGTTATTACAATTAATATGCAAAATAAATTCTTCAATTTTTTCCTTCGGTCCTTGCCAAATAATTAAAATGTCATCTATCAATCTATAATATTTGAAAATATTCTCTAAAAAGGGATTATACCAGATAAAACTATTTTCAAATTGAGACATATAAAGGTTGGCATATGAGGGGGCAAAAGTGGTTCCCATCGCCGTACCTTGTACCTGTTTATAAAAAATCCCTTCAAATAAAAAATAATTGTGGCTTAATATAAAATATATAGCATCCACAATAAATTGAATTTGAGATGGTGGTAGATGACTGGTACTCAGGCAGTCCTTGATAGCTGCTAAACCTTTTAGATGAGATATGCTCATATATAGAGCAGCAGCATCACAAGTGATCCAAACAAAATCATTTTTCCATGTTATACCCTCCAATGTCTTTATAACATCAATTGTCTCTGAGATAGGCTCTAGTTGACACAACTAAAGGTTGTAAATAGAAATCAATGTATTGTGATACATTTTTACATAAAGAGCCTATCCCAGAGACAATAGGCCTACCTGGGGGATTCATGGGGTCTTTATGTACTTTCGGCAAATGATAAAAACAAGTTATTTTTGGAGCTACTTCATAAAGAAAATTAAATTCCTCCATAGTTAAAATGTTAATGGCTTTTGCTTCAGTTAAAAATATACGCAATTGCTTCTTGAATTTCTCAGTGGGATTATATGTTAGAGGTAAATATTTCTCAGCATCCTTTAATAAACGATACGCTTCCTATAAATAAGCACTCTTGTTTTGGACAACAATGCTACCCCCTTTGTCCGCGGCTCTAAAAACAATATCAGTAGAGTCATTGAGTGTTTTTAATGCTATTCGTTCTTCTTTAGAAAGGTTATCCCTACAATATTGTAAGTGATATTGCAGTATTTTAATATGAACTTTTTTTTTTCAAGTCTTTTTAATTGATGTATTTATTGTGTATTTTTATTAATACTATGACTGACTATCTTTATGCAGTTTCAATATGTGCTAGTGTATAACCTGTGTGCACATATCAAATTGTGTTTTATATCTATTTATAGTAATACATATGTAGCTTATTAGGTACATTGCACTTTTTAATGTATTTTATGGTTGCGCTCAGATTAATATAATGTGTCTTTAACCAATGGAAAAACCCATATTAAGGGGTGTGAGCAATTCAGCTCTTTTATAAGGACCATGGCGCTACTAAATTTATTCTTGAGAAAGTCCCGTCGACCGGGACAAAATGCGTAGAAGCTTACTATTATTTTTGTGTCCCTATGAGGCTGCCGTAGATCTGGAGTGCACGCTGTGATCTTGTGGCATACGGCCAAGGACTTGTTTACTTCCTGTTACTTGCAGCACCGCTTGTTAGAGCGTACGATACTGGGATAGATACATCCATGCACAGGATTTGACAGACCAGACGCTACTTGTAGTGACTTTTTATGTGACTTCTCAGCGGGTGTTTGTACGGACGAAAACATACCCAAGTGGAAAATTACGGTGCCTGCTTTTTATGGATATCTTGTGAGTGTGTAATTTTATGTGTGCAGTGTGATTAAAAGTTATAATCTACACTTGAGTCCGCGCTTCTCTCCATTTCTCGTTACAGTTTTTGTTTTTTATTGTGATCTATGGAGTTGTCCATATTCAAGAGCAGCTGCTGTACTACTTGCTATTTTTGGACTGATTTTTCACACATGCTGCTCAAAAGTGAGTACTTTTTGGACTGATCAAATCCATTGAACATTTATGCTTCAATCAGTTTATCATAACATATTTGACATAAGTATTATAATTTTGTATTTATAACTATGTATTTATATTCTATGATATAGATATAACAGCGCTTCGCGGTGTATATTGGTTTACATATTTGTTTTTTCTTCTTCTTAAAGTGCACCACACACGGATTGGGATTTTCATGCAAAGAAATGCTACAGAGAGCTGAATGTCATTGCCGGTGACCATATTCTTTGTATCATTAGTAACAAGAATGCAAAGGTCTAATGCAGGGTGTGCGGGGTCACAGATAGAAGCTTAGGGTAATTAGTAACAGTTATTTAGGGGACTAATGCAGGGTGTGCGGGGTCACAGATAGAAGCTTAGGGTAATTAGTAACAGTTATTTAGGGGACTAATGCAGGGTGTGCGGGGTCACAGATAGAAGCTTAGGGTAATTAGTAACAGTTATTTAGGGGACTAATGCAGGGTGTGCGGGGTCACAGATAGAAGCTTAGGGTAATTAGTAACAGTTATTTAGGGACTAATGCAGGGTGTACAGGGTCACAGATAGAAGCTTAGGGTAATTAGTAACAGTTATTTAGGGGACTAATGCAGGGTGTGCAGGGTCACAGATAGAAGCTTAGGGTAATTAGTAACATTTATTTAGGGACTAATGCAGGGTGTGCAGGGTCACAGATAGAAGCTTAGGGTAATTAGTAACAGTTATTTAGGGGACTAATGCAGGGTGTGCAATGCAGGGTGTGCAGGGTCACAGATAGAAGCTTAGGGTAATTAGTAACAGTTATTTAGGGGACTAATGCAGGGTGTGCGGGGTCACAGATAGAAGCTTAGGGTAATTAGTAACAGTTATTTAGGGGCTAATGCAGGGTGTACAGGGTCACAGATAGAAGCTTAGGGTAATTAGTAACAGTTATTTAGGGGACTAATGCAGGGTGTGCGGGGTCACAGATAGAAGCTTAGGGTAATTAGTAACAGTTATTTAGGGGACTAATGCAGGGTGTGCAGGGTCACAGATAGAAGCTTAGGGTAATCAGTAACAGTTATTTAGGGGAATAATGCAGGGTGTGCAGGGTCACAGATAGAAGCTTAGGGTAATTAGTAACAGTTATTTAGGGGCTAATGCAGGGTGTGCAGGGTCACAGATAGAAGCTTAGGGTAATTAGTAACAGTTATTTAGGGACTAATGAAGGGTGTGCAGGGTCACAGATAGAAGCTTAGGGTAATTAGTAACAGTTATTTAGGGACTAATGAAGGGTGTGCAGGGTCACAGATAGAAGCTTAGGGTAATTAGTAACAGTTATTTAGGGACTAATGCAGGGTGTGCAATGCAGGGTGTGCAGGGTCACAGATAGAAGCTTAGGGTAATCAGTAACAGTTATTTAGGGACTAATGCAGGGTGTGCAGGGTCACAGATAGAAGCTTTGGGTAATCAGTAACAGTTATTTAGGGACTAATGCAGGGTGTGCAGGGTCACAGATAGAAGCTTAGGGTAATTAGTAACAGTTATTTAGGGGACTAATGCAGGGTGTGCAGGGTCACAGATAGAAGCTTAGGGTAATTAGTAACAGTTATTTAGGGACTAATGCAGGGTGTGCAGGGTCACAGATAGAAGCTTAGGGTAATTAGTAACAGTTATTTAGGGACTAATGCAGGGTGTGCAGGGTCACAGATAGAAGCTTAGGGTAATTAGTGACAGTTATTTAGGAGGGGCTAATGCAGGGTGTGCAGGGTCACAGATAGAAGCTTAGGGTAATTAGTAACAGTTATTTAGGGACTAATGCAGGGTGTGCAGGGTCACAGATAGAAGCTTAGGGTAATTAGTAACAGTTATTTAGGGACTAATGCAGGGTGTGCGGGGTCACAGATAGAAGCTTAGGGTAATTAGTAACAGTTATTTAGGGACTAATGCAGGGTGTACAGGGTCACAGATAGAAGCTTAGGGTAATTAGTAACAGTTATTTAGGGACTAATGCAGGGTGTGCAGGGTCACAGATAGAAGCTTAGGGTAATTAGTAACAGTTATTTAGGGGACTAATGCAGGGTGTGCAGGGTCACAGATAGAAACTTAGGGTAATTAGTAACATTTATTTAGGGGCTAATGCAGGGTGTGCAGGGTCACAGATAGAAGCTTAGGGTAATTAGTAACAGTTATTTAGGGACTAATGCAGGGTGTGCAGGGTCACAGATAGAAGCTTAGGGTAATTAGTAACATTTATTTAGGGACTAATGCAGGGTGTGCGGGGTCACAGATAGAAGCTTAGGGTAATTAGTAACAGTTATTTAGGGGCTAATGCAGGGTGTGCAGGGTCACAGATAGAAGCTTAGGGTAATTAGTACAGTTATTTAGGGACTAATGCAGGGTGTACAGGGTCACAGATAGAAGCTTAGGGTAATTAGTAACAGTTATTTAGGGACTAATGCAGGGTGTGCGGGGTCACAGATAGAAGCTTAGGGTAATAAGTAACAGTTATTTAGGGACTAATGCAGGGTGTGCAATGCAGGGTGTGCGGGGTCACAGATAGAAGCTTAGGGTAATCAGTAACAGTTATTTAGGGACTAATGCAGGGTGTGCAGGGTCACAGATAGAAGCTTAGGGTAATCAGTAACAGTTATTTAGGGGACTAATGCAGGGTGTGCAGGGTCACAGATAGAAGCTTAGGGTAATTAGTAACAGTTATTTAGGGGACTAATGCAGGGTGTGCAGGGTCACAGATAGAAGCTTAGGGTAATTAGTAACAGTTATTTAGCGACTAATGCAGGGTGTGCAGGGTCACAGATAGAAGCTTAGGGTAATTAGTAACAGTTATTTAGGGGACTAATGCAGGGTGTGCAGGGTCACAGATAGAAGCTTAGGGTAATCAGTAACAGTTATTTAGGGACTAATGCAGGGTGTGCAATGCAGGGTGTGCGGGGTCACAGATAGAAGCTTAGGGTAATTAGTAACAGTTATTTAGGGACTAATGAAGGGTGTGCAGGGTCACAGATAGAAGCTTAGGGTAATTAGTAACAGTTATTTAGGGACTAATGCAGGGTGTGCAGGGTCACAGATAGAAGCTTAGGGTAATTAGTAACAGTTATTTAGGGGCTAATGCAGGGTGTGCAATGCAGGGTGTGCGGGGTCACAGATAGAAGCTTAGGGTAATTAGTAACAGTTATTTAGTGACTAATGCAGGGTGTACAGGGTCACAGATAGAAGCTTAGGGTAATCAGTAACAGTTATTTAGGGGACTAATGCAGGGTGTGCAGGGTCACAGATAGAAGCTTAGGGTAATTAGTAACAGTTATTTAGGGGACTAATGCAGGGTGTGCAGGGTCACAGATAGAAGCTTAGGGTAATTAGTAACAGTTATTTAGGGGCTAATGCAGGGTGTGCAGGGTCACAGATAGAAGCTTAGGGTAATTAGTAACAGTTATTTAGGAGGGGCTAATGCAGGGTGTGCAGGGTCACAGATAGAAGCTTAGGGTAATTAGTAACAGTTATTTAGGGACTAATGCAGGGTGTGCAGGGTCACAGATAGAAGCTTTGGGTAATCAGTAACAGTTATTTAGGGACTAATGCAGGGTGTGCAATGCAGGGTGTGCGGGGTCACAGATAGAAGCTTAGGGTAATTAGTAACAGTTATTTAGGGACTAATGCAGGGTGTGCAGGGTCACAGATAGAAGCTTAGGGTAATTAGTAACAGTTATTTAGGGACTAATGCAGGGTGTGCGGGGTCACAGATAGAAGCTTAGGGTAATTAGTAACAGTTATTTAGGGGACTAATGCAGGGTGTGCAGGGTCACAGATAGAAGCTTAGGGTAATTAGTAACAGTTATTTAGGGACTAATGCAGGGTGTGCAATGCAGGGTGTGCGGGATCACAGATAGAAGCTTAGGGTAAGTAGTAACAGTTATTTAGGGGACTAATGCAGGGTGTGCAGGGTCACAGATAGAAGCTTAGGGTAATTAGTAACAGTTATTTAGGGGCTAATGCAGGGTGTGCAGGGTCACAGATAGAAGCTTAGGGTAATTAGTAACAGTTATTTAGGGACTAATGCAGGGTGTGCGGGGTCACAGATAGAAGCTTAGGGTAATTAGTAACAGTTATTTAGGGGACTAATGCAGGGTGTGCAGGGTCACAGATAGAAGCTTAGGGTAATTAGTAACAGTTATTTAGGGACTAATGCAGGGTGTGCAATGCAGGGTGTGCGGGGTCACAGATAGAAGCTTAGGGTAATTAGTAACAGTTATTTAGGGACTAATGCAGGGTGTACAGGGTCACAGATAGAAGCTTAGGGTAATTAGTAACAGTTATTTAGGGACTAATGCAGGGTGTGCAATGCAGGGTGTGCGGGGTCACAGATAGAAGCTTAGGGTAATAAGTAACAGTTATTTAGGGACTAATGAAGGGTGTGCGGGGTCACAGATAGAAGCTTAGGGTAATTAGTAACAGTTATTTAGGGGACTAATGCAGGGTGTACAGGGTCACAGATAGAAGCTTAGGGTAATTAGTAACAGTTATTTAGGGACTAATGCAGGGTGTGCGGGGTCACAGATAGAAGCTTAGGGTAATTAGTAACAGTTATTTAGGGACTAATGCAGGGTGTGCAGGGTCACAGTTAGAAGCTTAGGGTAATCAGTAACAGTTATTTAGGGGACTAATGCAGGGTGTACAGGGTCACAGATAGAAGCTTAGGGTAATCAGTAACAGTTATTTAGGGACTAATGCAGGGTGTGCAATGCAGGGTGTGCGGGGTCACAGATAGAAGCTTAGGGTAATTAGTAACAGTTATTTAGGGACTAATGCAGGGTGTGCAGGGTCACAGATAGAAGCTTAGGGTAATTAGTAACAGTTATTTAGGAGGGGCTAATGCAGGGTGTGCAGGGTCACAGATAGAAGCTTAGGGTAATTAGTAACAGTTATTTAGGGACTAATGCAGGGTGTGCGGGGTCACAGATAGAAGCTTAGGGTAATTAGTAACAGTTATTTAGGGGACTAATGCAGGGTGTGCAGGGTCACAGATAGAAGCTTAGGGTAATTAGTAACAGTTATTTAGGGACTAATGCAGGGTGTGCAATGCAGGGTGTGCGGGGTCACAGATAGAAGCTTAGGGTAATTAGTAACAGTTATTTAGGGGACTAATGCAGGGTGTACAGGGTCACAGATAGAAGCTTAGGGTAATTAGTAACAGTTATTTAGGGACTAATGCAGGGTGTGCGGGGTCACAGATAGAAGCTTAGGGTAATTAGTAACAGTTATTTAGGGACTAATGCAGGGTGTGCAGGGTCACAGTTAGAAGCTTAGGGTAATCAGTAACAGTTATTTAGGGGACTAATGCAGGGTGTACAGGGTCACAGATAGAAGCTTAGGGTAATCAGTAACAGTTATTTAGGGACTAATGCAGGGTGTGCAATGCAGGGTGTGCGGGGTCACAGATAGAAGCTTAGGGTAATTAGTAACAGTTATTTAGGGACTAATGCAGGGTGTGCAGGGTCACAGATAGAAGCTTTGGGTAATCAGTAACAGTTATTTAGGGACTAATGCAGGGTGTGCAGGGTCACAGATAGAAGCTTAGGGTAATCAGTAACAGTTATTTAGGGACTAATGCAGGGTGTACAGGGTCACAGATAGAAGCTTAGGGTAATTAGTAACATTTATTTAGGGACTAATGCAGGGTGTGCGGGGTCACAGATAGAAGCTTAGGGTAATCAGTAACAGTTATTTAGGGACTAATGCAGGGTGTGCAGGGTCACAGATAGAAGCTTAGGGTAATTAGTAACAGTTATTTAGTGACTAATGCAGGGTGTGCAGGGTCACAGATAGAAGCTTAGGGTAATTAGTAACAGTTATTTAGGGGCTAATGCAGGGTGTGCAGGGTCACAGATAGAAGCTTAGGGTAATTAGTAACAGTTATTTAGGGGACTAATGCAGGGTGTGCAGGGTCACAGATAGAAGCTTAGGGTAATTAGTAACAGTTATTTAGGAGGGGCTAATGCAGGGTGTGCAGGGTCACAGATAGAAGCTTAGGGTAATTAGTAACAGTTATTTAGGGGCTAATGCAGGGTGTGCAGGGTCACAGATAGAAGCTTAGGGTAATTAGTAACAGTTATTTAGGGGCTAATGCAGGGTGTGCAGGGTCACAGATAGAAGCTTAGGGTAATAAGTAACAGTTATTTAGGGACTAATGCAGGGTGTGCAGGGTCACAGATAGAAGTTTAGGGTAATTAGTAACAGTTATTTAGGGGACTAATGCAGGGTGTGCAGGGTCACAGATAGAAGCTTAGGGTAATAAGTAACAGTTATTTAGGGACTAATGCAGGGTGTGCAATGCAGGGTGTGCGGGGTCACAGATAGAAGCTTAGGGTAATTAGTAACAGTTATTTAGGGACTAATGCAGGGTGTGCAGGGTCACAGATAGAAGCTTAGGGTAATTAGTGACATTTATTTAGGGGACTAATGCAGGGTGTGCGGGGTCACAGATAGAAGCTTAGGGTAATTAGTAACAGTTATTTAGGGGACTAATGCAGGGTGTGCGGGGTCACAGATAGAAGCTTAGGGTAATTAGTAACAGTTATTTAGGGGACTAATGCAGGGTGTGCGGGGTCACAGATAGAAGCTTAGGGTAATTAGTGACATTTATTTAGGGGACTAATGCAGGGTGTGCGGGGTCACAGATAGAAGCTTAGGGTAATTAGTAACAGTTATTTAGGGACTAATGCAGGGTGTGCAGGGTCACAGATAGAAGCTTAGGGTAATTAGTAACAGTTATTTAGGGACTAATGCAGGGTGTGCGGGGTCACAGATAGAAGCTTAGGGTAATTAGTAACATTTATTTAGGGACTAATGCAGGGTGTGCAGGGTCACAGATAGAAGCTTAGGGTAATTAGTAACATTTATTTAGGGACTAATGCAGGGTGTGCGGGGTCACAGATAGAAGCTTAGGGTAATTATTAACAGTTATTTAGGGGACTAATGCAGGGTGTGCAGGGTCACAGATAGAAGCTTAGGGTAATTAGTAACATTTATTTAGGGACTAATGCAGGGTGTGCAGGGTCACAGATAGAAGCTTAGGGTAATTAGTAACATTTATTTAGGGGACTAATGCAGGGTGTGCAATGCAGGGTGTGCAGGGTCACAGATAGAAGCTTAGGGTAATTAGTAACATTTATTTAGGGACTAATGCAGGGTGTGCAATGCAGGGTGTGCGGGGTCACAGATAGAAGTTTAGGGTAATTAGTAACAGTTATTTAGGGGACTAATGCAGGGTGTGCAGGGTCACAGATAGAAGCTTAGGGTAATTAGTAACAGTTATTTAGGGACTAATGCAGGGTGTGCGGGGTCACAGATAGAAGCTTAGGGTAATTAGTGACAGTTATTTAGGGGACTAATGCAGGGTGTGCAGGGTCACAGATAGAAGCTTAGGGTAATTAGTAACAGTTATTTAGGGGCTAATGCAGGGTGTGCGGGGTCACAGATAGAAGCTTAGGGTAATTAGTAACAGTTATTTAGGGGCTAATGCAGGGTGTGCAGGGTCACAGATAGAAGCTTAAGGTAATCAGTAACAGTTATTTAGGGGACTAATGCAGGGTGTGCAGGGTCACAGATAGAAGCTTAGGGTAATTAGTAACAGTTATTTAGGGGCTAATGCAGGGTGTGCAATGCAGGGTGTGCAGGGTCACAGATAGAAGCTTAGGGTAATTAGTAACAGTTATTTAGGGACTAATGCAGGGTGTGCAGGGTCACAGATAGAAGCTTAGGGTAATTAGTAACAGTTATTTAGGTACTAATGCAGGGTGTGCAGGGTCACAGATAGAAGCTTAGGGTAATTAGTAACAGTTATTTAGGGGACTAATGCAGGGTGTGCAGGGTCACAGATAGAAGCTTAGGGTAATTAGTAACAGTTATTTAGGGGCTAATGCAGGGTGTGCAATGCAGGGTGTGCAGGGTCACAGATAGAAGCTTAGGGTAATTAGTAACAGTTATTTAGGGACTAATGCAGGGTGTGCAGGGTCACAGATAGAAGCTTAGGGTAATCAGTAACAGTTATTTAGGGGCTAATGCAGGGTGTGCAGGGTCACAGATAGAAGCTTAGGGTAATTAGTAACATTTATTTAGGGACTAATGCAGGGTGTGCAGGGTCACAGATAGAAGCTTAGGGTAATCAGTAACAGTTATTTAGGGAGCTAATGCAGGGTGTGCAGGGTCACAGATAGAAGCTTAGGGTAATTAGTAACAGTTATTTAGGGGCTAATGCAGGGTGTGCAGGGTCACAGATAGAAGCTTAGGGTAATTAGTAACATTTATTTAGGGACTAATGCAGGGTGTGCAGGGTCACAGATAGAAGCTTAGGGTAATTAGTAACATTTATTTAGGGACTAATGCAGGGTGTGCAGGGTCACAGATAGAAGCTTAGGGTAATTAGTAACAGTTATTTAGGGACTAATGCAGGGTGTGCAGGGTCACAGATAGAAGCTTAGGGTAATTAGTGACAGTTATTTAGGGGACTAATGCAGGGTGTGCAGGGTCACAGATAGAAGCTTAGGGTAATTAGTAACAGTTATTTAGGAGGGGCTAATGCAGGGTGTGCAGGGTCACAGATAGAAGCTTAGGGTAATTAGTAACAGTTATTTAGGGACTAATGCAGGGTGTGCAATGCAGGGTGTGCAGGGTCACAGATAGAAGCTTAGGGTAATTAGTAACAGTTATTTAGGGGACTAATGCAGGGTGTGCAGGGTCACAGATAGAAGCTTAGGGTAATTAGTAACAGTTATTTAGGGGCTAATGCAGGGTGTGCAGGGTCACAGATAGAAGCTTAGGGTAATTAGTAACAGTTATTTAGGAGGGGCTAATGCAGGGTGTGCAGGGTCACAGATAGAAGCTTAGGGTAATAAGTAACAGTTATTTAGGGACTAATGCAGGGTGTGCAATGCAGGGTGTGCGGGGTCACAGATAGAAGCTTAGGGTAATTAGTAACAGTTATTTAGGGACTAATGCAGGGTGTGCGGGGTCACAGATAGAAGCTTAGGGTAATTAGTAACAGTTATTTAGGGGACTAATGCAGGGTGTGCAGGGTCACAGATAGAAGCTTACGGTAATTAGTAACAGTTATTTAGGGGACTAATGCAGGGTGTGCGGGGTCACAGATAGAAGCTTACGGTAATTAGTAACAGTTATTTAGGGGACTAATGCAGGGTGTGCAGGGTCACAGATAGAAGCTTACGGTAATTAGTAACATTTATTTAGGGGACTAATGCAGGGTGTGCAATGCAGGGTGTGCAGGGTCACAGATAGAAGCTTAGGGTAATTAGTAACAGTTATTTAGGGGACTAATGCAGGGTGTGCGGGGTCACAGATAGAAGCTTAGGGTAATTAGTAACAGTTATTTAGGGACTAATGCAGGGTGTGCGGGGTCACAGATAGAAGCTTAGGGTAATTAGTAACAGTTATTTAGGGGCTAATGCAGGGTGTGCAGGGTCACAGATAGAAGCTTAAGGTAATCAGTAACAGTTATTTAGGGACTAATACAGGGTGTGCGGGGTCACAGATAGAAGCTTAGGGTAATTAGTAACAGTTATTTAGGGACTAATGCAGGGTGTGCAGGGTCACAGATAGAAGCTTAGGGTAATTAGTAACAGTTATTTAGGAGGGACTAATGCAGGGTGTGCAGGGTCACAGATAGAAGCTTAGGGTAATTAGTAACAGTTATTTAGGGGACTAATGCAGGGTGTGCAGGGTCACAGATAGAAGCTTAGGGTAATTAGTAACAGTTATTTAGGGGACTAATGCAGGGTGTGCAGGGTCACAGATAGAAGCTTAGGGTAATCAGTAACAGTTATTTAGGGACTAATGCAGGGTGTGCAATGCAGGGTGTGCGGGGTCACAGATAGAAGCTTAGGGTAATTAGTAACAGTTATTTAGGAGGGACTAATGCAGGGTGTGCAGGGTCACAGATAGAAGCTTAGGGTAATTAGTAACAGTTATTTAGGGGACTAATGCAGGGTGTGCAGGGTCACAGATAGAAGCTTAGGGTAATTAGTAACAGTTATTTAGGGGCTAATGCAGGGTGTGCAGGGTCACAGATAGAAGCTTAGGGTAATTAGTAACAGTTATTTAGGGACTAATGCAGGGTGTGCAGGGTCACAGATAGAAGCTTAGGGTAATTAGTAACAGTTATTTAGGAGGGGCTAATGCAGGGTGTGCAGGGTCACAGTTAGAAGCTTAGGGTAATCAGTAACAGTTATTTAGGGACTAATGCAGGGTGTGCAGGGTCACAGATAGAAGCTTAGGGTAATTAGTAACAGTTATTTAGGGGCTAATGCAGGGTGTGCAGGGTCACAGATAGAAGCTTTGGGTAATCAGTAACAGTTATTTAGGGACTAATGCAGGGTGTACAGGGTCACAGATAGAAACTTAGGGTAATTAGTAACAGTTATTTAGGGACTAATGCAGGGTGTACAGGGTCACAGATAGAAGCTTAGGGTAATTAGTAACATTTATTTAGGGACTAATGCAGGGTGTGCAGGGTCACAGATAGAAGCTTAGGGTAATTAGTAACAGTTATTTAGGGACTAATGCAGGGTGTGCAGGGTCACAGATAGAAGCTTAGGGTAATTAGTAACAGTTATTTAGGGGTAATGCAAGGTGTGCAGGGTCACAGATAGAAGCTTAGGGTAATTAGTAACAGTTATTTAGGGACTAATGCAGGGTGTGCAATGCAGGGTGTGCGGGGTCACAGATAGAAGCTTAGGGTAATTAGTAACAGTTATTTAGGGACTAATGCAGGGTGTGCAGGGTCACAGATAGAAGCTTAGGGTAATTAGTAACAGTTATTTAGGGACTAATGCAGGGTGTGCAGGGTCACAGATAGAAACTTAGGGTAATTAGTAACAGTTATTTAGGGACTAATGCAGGGTGTGCAATGCAGGGTGTGCGGGGGTCACAGATAGAAGCTTAGGGTAATTAGTAACAGTTATTTAGGGACTAATGCAGGGTGTACAGGGTCACAGATAGAAACTTAGGGTAATTAGTAACAGTTATTTAGGGACTAATGCAGGGTGTACAGGGTCACAGATAGAAGCTTAGGGTAATTAGTAACAGTTATTTAGGGACTAATGCAGGGTGTGCAATGCAGGGTGTGCGGGGTCACAGATAGAAGCTTAGGGTAATTAGTAACAGTTATTTAGGGGCTAATGCAGGGTGTGCAGGGTCACAGATAGAAGCTTAGGGTAATTAGTAACAGTTATTTAGGGACTAATGCAGGGTGTGCAGGGTCACAGATAGAAGCTTAGGGTAATTAGTGACAGTTATTTAGGAGGGGCTAATGCAGGGTGTGCAGGGTCACAGATAGAAGCTTAGGGTAATTAGTAACAGTTATTTAGGGACTAATGCAGGGTGTGCAATGCAGGGTGTGCGGGGTCACAGATAGAAGCTTAGGGTAATTAGTAACAGTTATTTAGGGGACTAATGCAGGGTGTGCAGGGTCACAGATAGAAGCTTAGGGTAATTAGTAACAGTTATTTAGGGACTAATGAAGGGTGTGCGGGGTCACAGATAGAAGCTTAGGGTAATTAGTAACAGTTATTTAGGGACTAATGCAGGGTGTGCAGGGTCACAGATAGAAGCTTAGGGTAATTAGTAACAGTTATTTAGGGACTAATGCAGGGTGTGCAGGGTCACAGATAGAAGCTTACGGTAATTAGTAACAGTTATTTAGGGACTAATGCAGGGTGTGCAGGGTCACAGATAGAAGCTTGGGGTAATTAGTAACAGTTATTTAGGAGGGGCTAATGCAGGGTGTACAGGGTCACAGATAGAAGCTTAGGGTAATTAGTAACAGTTATTTAGGAGGGACTAATGCAGGGTGTGCAGGGTCACAGATAGAAGCTTAGGGTAATTAGTAACAGTTATTTAGGGGACTAATGCAGGGTGTGCAGGGTCACAGATAGAAGCTTAGGGTAATCAGTAACAGTTATTTAGGAGGCTAATGCAGGGTGTGCAGGGTCAGAGATAGAAGCTTGGGGTAATTAGTAACAGTTATTTAGGAGGGGCTAATGCAGGGTGTACAGGGTCACAGATAGAAGCTTAGGGTAATTAGTAACAGTTATTTAGGGACTAATGCAGGGTGTGCAGGGTCACAGATAGAAGCTTAGGGTAATTAGTAACAGTTATTTAGGGACTAATGCAGGGTGTGCAGGGTCACAGATAGAAGCTTAGGGTAATTAGTAACAGTTATTTAGGGACTAATGCAGGGTGTGCAGGGTCACAGATAGAAGCTTAGGGTAATTAGTAACAGTTATTTAGGGGACTAATGCAGGGTGTGCAGGGTCACAGATAGAAGCTTAGGGTAATTAGTAACAGTTATTTAGGGGCTAATGCAGGGTGTGCAGGGTCACAGATAGAAGCTTAGGGTAATCAGTAACAGTTATTTAGGGACTAATGCAGGGTGTGCAATGCAGGGTGTGCGGGGTCACAGATAGAAGCTTAGGGTAATTAGTAACATTTATTTAGGGGCTAATGCAGGGTGTACAGGGTCACATATAGAAGCTTAGGGTAATTAGTAACAGTTATTTAGGGACTAATGAAGGGTGTGCAGGGTCACAGATAGAAGCTTTGGGTAATCAGTAACAGTTATTTAGGGACTAATGCAGGGTGTGCGGGGTCACAGATAGAAGCTTAGGGTAATTAGTAACAGTTATTTAGGGACTAATGCAGGGTGTGCGGGGTCACAGATAGAAGCTTAGGGTAATTAGTAACAGTTATTTAGGGACTAATGCAGGGTGTGCAGGGTCACAGATAGAAGCTTAGGGTAATTAGTAACAGTTATTTAGGGGACTAATGCAGGGTGTACAGGGTCACAGATAGAAGCTTAGGGTAATTAGTAACAGTTATTTAGGGACTAATGCAGGGTGTGCAGGGTCACAGATAGAAGCTTAGGGTAATTAGTAACAGTTATTTAGGGGACTAATGCAGGGTGTACAG
>NC_069500.1:1428501583-1428515220 GCF_027579735.1 Bombina bombina
ATCTCACACTAATAATGTATAAATAACATGCACTGACCTGTGACATCTCACACTAATAATGTATAAATAATATGCACTGACCAGTGACATCTCACACTAATAATGTATAAATAACATGCACTGACCTGTGACATCTCACACTAATAATGTATAAATAACATGCACTGACCAGTGACATCTCACACTAATAATGTATAAATAACATGCACTGACCAGTGACATCTCACACTAATAATGTATAAATAACATGCACTGACATCTCACACTAGTAATGTATAAATAACATACACTGACATCTCACACTAATAATGTATAAATAACACACACTGACCAGTGACATCTCACACTAATAATGTATAAATAACATGTACTGACCAGTGATATCTCACACTAATAATGTATAAATAACATGCACTGACCAGTGACATCTCACACTAATAATGTATAAATAACATGCACTGACCAGTGACATCTCACACTAATAATGTATAAATAACATGCACTGACATCTCACACTAATAATGTACAAATAACATACACTGACCAGTGACATCTCACAATAATAATGTATAAATAACATACACTGACCTGTGACATCTCCCACTAATAATGTATAAATAACATGCACTGACATCTCACACTAATAATGTACAAATAACATACACTGACCAGTGACATCTCACAATAATAATGTATAAATAACATACACTGACATCTCACACTAATAATGTATAAATAACATGCACTGACCTGTGACATCTCACACTAATAATGTATAAATAACCTGTACTGACCAGTGACATCTCACACTAATAATGTATAAATAACATGCACTGACCTGTAACATCTCACACTAATAATGTATAAATAACATGCACTGACCAGTGACATTTCACACTAATAATGTATAAATAACATGCACTGACCAGTGACATCTCACACTAATAATGTATAAATAACATGCACTGACCAGTGACATCTCACACTAATAATGTATAAATAAAATGCACTGACCAGTGACACCTCACACTAATAATGTATAAATAACATGCACTGACCTGTGACACCTCACACTAATAATGTATAAATAACATGCACTGACCAGTGACATCTCACACTAATAAAGTATAAATAACATGCACTGACCAGTGACATCTCACACTAATAATGTATAAATAAAATGCACTGACCAGTGACATCTCACACTAATAATGTATAAATAAAATGCACTGACCAGTGACATCTCAGACTAATAATGTATGACATGCACTGACCAGTGACATCTCACACTAATAATGTATAAATAACATGCACTGACCAGTGACATCTCACACTAATAATGTATAAATAGCATGCACTGACCAGTGACACCTCACACTAATAATGTATAAATAACATGCACTGACCAGTGACATCTCACACTAATAATGTATAAATAACATGCACTGACCTGTGACATGTCACACTAATAATGAATAAATAACATGCACTGACCTGTGACATGTCACACTAATAATGTATAAATAGCATGCACTGACCACTGACATCTCACACTAATAATGTATAAATAACATGCACTGACCAGTGACATCTCACACTAATAATGTATAAATAACATGCACTGACCAGTGACATCTCACACTAATAATGTATAAATAACATACACTGACCTGTGACATCTCACACTAATAATGTATAAATAACATGCACTGACCTGTGACATCTCACACTAATAATGTATAAATAATATGCACTGACCAGTGACATCTCACACTAATAATGTATAAATAACATGCACTGACCTGTGACATCTCACACTAATAATGTATAAATAACATGCACTGACCAGTGACATCTCACACTAATAATGTATAAATAACATGCACTGACCAGTGACATCTCACACTAATAATGTATAAATAACATGCACTGACATCTCACACTAGTAATGTATAAATAACATACACTGACATCTCACACTAATAATGTATAAATAACACACACTGACCAGTGACATCTCACACTAATAATGTATAAATAACATGTACTGACCAGTGATATCTCACACTAATAATGTATAAATAACATGCACTGACCAGTGACATCTCACACTAATAATGTATAAATAACATGCACTGACCAGTGACATCTCACACTAATAATGTATAAATAACATGCACTGACATCTCACACTAGTAATGTATAAATAACATGCACTGACATCTCACACTAATAATGTATAAATAACATGCACTGACATCTCACACTAATAATGTATAAATAACATACACTGACATCTCACACTAATAACAGAATTTATGTTTACCTGATAAATTACTTTCTCCAACGGTGTGTCCGGTCCACGGCGTCATCCTTACTTGTGGGATATTCTCTTCCCCAACAGGAAATGGCAAAGAGCCCAGCAAAGCTGGTCACATGATCCCTCCTAGGCTCCGCCTACCCCAGTCATTCGACCGACGTTAAGGAGGAATATTTGCATAGGAGAAACCATATGATACCGTGGTGACTGTAGTTAAAGAAAATAAATTATCAGACCTGATTAAAAAACCAGGGCGGGCCGTGGACCGGACACACCGTTGGAGAAAGTAATTTATCAGGTAAACATAAATTCTGTTTTCTCCAACATAGGTGTGTCCGGTCCACGGCGTCATCCTTACTTGTGGGAACCAATACCAAAGCTTTAGGACACGGATGAAGGGAGGGAGCAAATCAGGTCACCTAAATGGAAGGCACCACGGCTTGCAAAACCTTTCTCCCAAAAATAGCCTCAGAAGAAGCAAAAGTATCAAACTTGTAAAATTTGGTAAAAGTGTGCAGTGAAGACCAAGTCGCTGCCCTACATATCTGATCAACAGAAGCCTCGTTCTTGAAGGCCCATGTGGAAGCCACAGCCCTAGTGGAATGAGCTGTGATTCTTTCAGGAGGCTGCCGTCCGGCAGTCACATAAGCCAATCTGATGATGCTTTTAATCCAAAAAGAGAGAGAGGTAGAAGTTGCTTTTTGACCTCTCCTTTTACCAGAATAAACAACAAACAAGGAAGATGTTTGTCTAAAATCCTTTGTAGCATCTAAATAGAATTTTAGAGCGCGAACAACATCCAAATTGTGCAACAAACGTTCCTTCTTCGAAACTGGTTTCGGACACAAAGAAGGCACGACTATCTCCTGGTTAATGTTTTTGTTAGAAACAACTTTTGGAAGAAAACCAGGTTTAGTACGTAAAACCACCTTATCTGCATGGAACACCAGATAAGGAGGAGAACACTGCAGAGCAGATAATTCTGAAACTCTTCTAGCAGAAGAAATTGCAACCAAACTTTCCAAGATAATAACTTAATATCAACGGAATGTAAGGGTTCAAACGGAACCCCCTGAAGAACTGAAAGAACTAAGTTGAGACTCCAAGGAGGAGTCAAAGGTTTGTAAACAGGCTTGATTCTAACCAGAGCCTGAACAAAGGCTTGAACATCTGGCACAGCTGCCAGCTTTTTGTGAAGTAACACAGACAAGGCAGAAATCTGTCCCTTCAAGGAACTTGCAGATAATCCTTTCTCCAATCCTTCTTGAAGAAAGGATAGAATCTTAGGAATCTTTACCTTGTCCCAAGGGAATCCTTTAGATTCACACCAACAGATATATTTTTTCCATATTTTGTGGTAAATTTTTCTAGTTACAGGCTTTCTGGCCTGAACAAGAGTATCAATAACAGAATCTGAGAACCCTCGTTTTGATAAGATCAAGCGTTCAATCTCCAAGCAGTCAGCTGGAGTGAGACCAGATTCGGATGTTCGAACGGACCTTGAACAAGAAGGTCTCGTCTCAAAGGTAGCTTCCATGGTGGAGCCGATGACATATTCACCAGATCTGTATACCAAGTCCTGCGTGGCCACGCAGGAGCTATCAAGATCACCGACGCCCTCTCTTGATTGATCCTGGCTACCAGCCTGGGGATGAGAGGAAACGGCGGGAATACATAAGCTAGTTTGAAGGTCCAAGGTGCTACTAGTGCATCTACTAGAGTCGCCTTGGGATCCCTGGATCTGGACCCGTAGCAAGGAACCTTGAAGTTCTGACGAGAGGCCATCAGATCCATGTCTGGAATGCCCCACAGTTGAGTAATTTGGGCAAAGATTTCCGGATGGAGTTCCCACTCCCCCGGATGTAATGTCTGACGACTCAGAAAATCCGCTTCCCAATTTTCCACTCCTGGGATGTGGATTGCAGACAGGTGGCAGGAGTGAGTCTCCGCCCATTGAATGATTTTGGTCACTTCTTCCATCGCCAGGGAACTCCTTGTTCCCCCCTGATGGTTGATGTACGCAACAGTCGTCATGTTGTCTGATTGAAACCGTATGAACTTGGCCTTTGCTAGCTGAGGCCAAGCCTTGAGAGCATTGAATATCGCTCTCAGTTCCAGAATATTTATCGGTAGAAGAGATTCTTCCCGAGACCAAAGACCCTGAGCTTTCAGGGGTCCCCAGACCGCGCCCCAGCCCATCAGACTGGCGTCGGTCGTGACAATGACCCACTCTGGTCTGCGGAAGGTCATCCCTTGTGACAGGTTGTCCAGGGACAGCCACCAACGGAGTGAGTCTCTGGTCCTGTGATTTACTTGTATCATCGGAGACAAGTCTGTATAGTCCCCATTCCACTGACTGAGCATGCACAGTTGTAATGGTCTTAGATGAATGCGCGCAAAAGGAACTATGTCCATTGCCGCTACCATCAAACCTATTACTTCCATGCACTGCGCTATGGAAGGAAGAGGAACGGAATGAAGTGTTTGACAAGAGTTTAGAAGTTTTGTTTTTCTGGCCTCTGTCAGAAAAATCCTCATTTCTAAGGAGTCTATTATTGTTCCCAAGAAGGGAACCCTTGTCGACGGAGATAGAGAACTCTTTTCCACGTTCACTTTCCATCCGTGAGATCTGAGAAAGGCCAGGACTATGTCCGTGTGAGCCTTTGCTTGAGGAAGGGACGACGCTTGAATCAGAATGTCGTCCAAGTAAGGAACTACTGCAATGCCCCTTGGTCTTAGTACCGCTAGAAGGGACCCTAGTACCTTTGTGAAAATCCTTGGAGCAGTGGCTAATCCGAAAGGAAGCGCCACGAACTGGTAATGCTTGTCCAGGAATGCGAACCTTAGGAACCGATGATGTTCCTTGTGGATAGGAATATGTAGATACGCATCCTTTAAATCCACCGTGGTCATGAATTGACCTTCCTGGATGGAAGGAAGAATTGTTCGAATGGTTTCCATTTTGAACGATGGAACCTTGAGAAACTTGTTTAAGATCTTGAGATCTAAGATTGGTCTGAACGTTCCCTCTTTTTTGGGAACTATGAACAGATTGGAGTAGAACCCCATCCCTTGTTCTCCTAATGGAACAGGATGAATCACTCCCATTTTCAACAGGTCTTCTACACAATGTAAGAATGCCTGTCTCTTTATATGGTCTGAAGACAATTGAGACCTGTGGAACCTCCCCCTTGGGGGAAGCCCCTTGAATTCCAGAAGATAACCTTGGGAGACTATTTCTAGTGCCCAAGGATCCAGAACATCTCTTGCCCAAGCCTGAGCAAAGAGAGAGAGCCTGCCCCCCACCAGATCCGGTCCCGGATCGGGGGCCAACATTTCATGATGTCTTGGTAGCAGTGGCAGGTTTCTTGGCCTGCTTTCCCTTGTTCCAGCCTTGCATTGGTCTCCAGGCTGGCTTGGCTTGAGAAGTATTACCCTCTTGCTTAGAGGACGTAGCACTTGGGGCTGGTCCGTTTCTACGAAAGGGACGAAAATTAGGTTTATTTTTGGCCTTGAAAGACCTATCCTGAGGAAGGGCGTGGCCCTTACCCCCAGTGATATCAGAGATAATCTCTTTCAAGTCAGGGCCAAACAGCGTTTTCCCCTTGAAAGGAATGTTAAGTAGTTTGTTCTTGGAAGACGCATCCGCTGACCAAGATTTCAACCAAAGCGCTCTGCGCGCCACAATAGCAAACCCAGAATTTTTCGCCGCTAACCTAGCCAATTGCAAATTGGCGTCTAGGGTGAAAGAATTGGCCAATTTGAGAGCACGGATTCTGTCCATAATCTCCTCATAAGGAGGAGAATCACTATTGATCGCCTTTACTAGCTCATCGAACCAGAAACACGCGGCTGTAGTGACAGGGACAATGCATGAAATTGGTTGTAGAAGGTAACCTTGCTGAACAAACATCGTTTTAAGCAAACCTTCTAATTTTTTATCCATAGGATCTTTGAAAGCACAACTATCTTCTATGGGTATAGTGGTGCGTTTGTTTAAAGTAGAAACCACTCCCTCGACCTTGGGGACTGTCTGCCATAAGTCCTTTCTGGGGTCGACCATAGGAAACAATTTTTTAAATATGGGGGGAGGGACGAAAGGTATACCGGGCCTTTCCCATTCTTTATTTACAATGTCCGCCACCCGCTTGGGTATAGGAAAAGCTTCTGGGAGCCCCGGGACCTCTAGGAACTTGTCCATTTTACATAGTTTCTCTGGGATGATCAAATTCTCACAATCATCCAGAGTGGATAATACCTCCTTAAGCAGAGCGCGGAGATGTTCCAACTTAAATTTAAATGTAATCACATCGGGTTCAGCTTGTTGAGAAATTTTCCCTGAATCTGAAATTTCTCCCTCAGACAAAACCTCCCTGGCCCCCTCAGACTGGTGTAGGGGCATTTCAGAACCATTATCATCAGCGTCCCCATGTTCTTCAGTATCTAAAACAGAGCAGTCGCGCTTGCGCTGATAAGTGGGCATTTTGGCTAAAATGTTTTTGATAGAATTATCCATTACAGCCGTTAATTGTTGCATAGTAAGGAGTATTGGCGCGCTAGATGTACTAGGGGCCTCCTGAGTGGGCAAGACTGGTGTAGACGAAGGAGGGAATGATGCAGTACCATGCTTACTCCCCTCACTTGAGGAATCATCTTGGGCATCATTTTCAGTGTCACATAAATCACATCTATTTAAATGAGAAGGAACCTTGGCTTCCCCACATTCAGAACACAGTCTATCTGGTAGTTCAGACATGTTAAACAGGCATAAACTTGATAACAAAGTACAAAAAACGTTTTAAAATAAAACCGTTACTGTCACTTTAAATTTTAAACTAAACACACTTTATTACTGCAATTGCGAAAAAGTATGAAGGAATTGTTCAAAATTCACCACAGTGTCTTAAAGCCTTAAAAGTATTGCACACCAAATTTGGAAGCTTTAACCCTTAAAATAACGGAACCGGAGCCGTTCTTATCTTTAACCCCTTTACAGTCCCTGGTATCTGCTTTGCTGAGACCCAACCAAGCCCAAAGGGGAATACGATACCAAATGACGCCTTCAGAAAGTCTTTTCTATGTATCAGAGCTCCTCACACATGCGACTGCATGTCATGCTTCTCAAAAACAAGTGCGCAATACCGGCGCGAAAATGAGGCTCTGCCTAAGATTAGGGAAGGCCCCTAGAGAATAGGGTGTCTAAAACAGTGCCTGCCGATATTATTTTACAAAAATACCCAGATTAAATGATTCCTCAAGGCTAAATATGTGTATATATGAATCGATTTAGCCCAGAAAATGTCTACAGTCTTAATAAGCCCTTGTGAAGCCCTTATTTACTGTCTGAATAAAAATGGCTTACCGGATCCCATAGGGAAAATGACAGCTTCCAGCATTACATCGTCTTGTTAGAATGTGTCATACCTCAAGCAGCAAAAGACTGCTCACTGTTCCCCCAACTGAAGTTAATTCCTCTCAACAGTCCTGTGTGGAACAGCCATGGATTTTAGTAACGGTTGCTAAAATCATTTACCTCTTACAAACAGAAATCTTCATCTCTTTTCTGTTTCAGAGTAAATAGTACATACCAGCACTATTTTAAAATAACAAACTCTTGATTGAATAAAAAAAACTACAGTTAAACACTAAAAAACTCTAAGCCATCTCCGTGGAGATGTTGCCTGTACAACGGCAAAGAGAATGACTGGGGTAGGCGGAGCCTAGGAGGGATCATGTGACCAGCTTTGCTGGGCTCTTTGCCATTTCCTGTTGGGGAAGAGAATATCCCACAAGTAAGGATTACGCCGTGGACCGGACACACCTATGTTGGAGAAAATGTATAAATAACATGCACTGACATCTCACACTAATAATGTATAAATAACATGCACTGACCAGTGACATCTCACACTAATAATGTATAAATAACATGCACTGACCAGTGACATCTCACACTAATAATGTATAAATAACATGCACTGACATCTCACACTAATAATGTATAAATAACATGCACTGACATCTCACACTAATAATGTATAAATAACATACAGTGACAAATCACACACTAATAATGTATAAATAACATACAGTGACATCTCACACTAATAATGTATAAATAACATGCACTGACCTGTGACATCTCACACTAATAATGTATAAATAACATGTACTGACCAGTGACATCTCACACTAATAATGTATAAATAACATGCACTGACCAGTGATATCTCACACTAATAATGTATAAATAACATGCACTGACCAGTGATATCTCACACTAATAATGTATAAATAACATGTACTGACCAGTGACATCTCACACTAATAATGTATAAATAACATGCACTGACCAGTGACATCTCACACTAATAATGTATAAATAACACGCACTGACTAGTGACATCTCACACTAATAATGTATAAATAACATGCACTGACCAGTGACATCTCACACTAATAATGTATAAATAACATGCACTGACCAGTGACATCTCACACTAATAATGTATAAATAACATGCACTGACCAGTGACATCTCACACTAATAATGTATAAATAACATGCACTGACCAGTGACATCTCACATTAATAATGTATAAATAACATGCACTGACCAGTGACATCTCACACTAATAATGTATAAATAACATGCACTGACCAGTGACATCTCACACTAATAATGTATATAACATACACTGACATCTCACACTAATAATGTATAAATAACATGTACTGACCAGTGACATCTCACACTAATAATGTATAAATAACATGCACTGACCACTGACATCTCACACTAATACTGTATAAATAACATGCACTGACCAGTGACATCTCACACTAATAATGTATAAATAACACGCACTGACATCTCACACTAATAATGTATAAATAACATGCACTGACCAGTGACATCTCACACTAATAATGTATAAATAACATACACTGACATCTCACACTAATAATGTATAAATAACATGCACTGACATCTCACACTAATAATGTATAAATAACATGCACTGACATCTCACACTTATAATGTATAAATAACATGCACTGACATCTCACACTAATAATGTATAAATAACATGCACTGACATCTCACACTAATAATGTATAAATAACATGTACTGACCAGTGACATTTCACACTAATAATGTATAAATAACATGCACTGACCAGTGACATCTCACACTAATAATGTGTAAATAACATGCACTGACATCTCACACTAATAATGTATAAATAACATGCACTGACCAGTGACATCTCACACTAATAATGTATAAATAACACGCACTGACATCTCACACTAATAATGTATAAATAACATGCACTGACCAGTGACATCTCACACTAATAATGTATAAATAACATACAGTGACATCTCACACTAATAATGTATAAATAACATGCACTGACCAGTGACATCTCACACTAATAATGTATAAATAACATGCACTGACCAGTGACATCTCACACTAATAATGTATAAATAACATGCACTGACCAGAGACATCTCACACTAATAATGTATAAATAACATGCACTGACATCTCACACTAATAATGTATAAATAACATGCACTGACCAGTGACATCTCACACTAATAATGTATAAATAACATGCACTGACATCTCACACTAATAATGTATAAATAACATGCACTGACATCTCACACTAATAATGTATACATAACATACACTGACATCTCACACTAATAATGTATACATAGCATGCACTGACCAGTGACATCTCACACTAATAATGTATAAATAACATGCACTGACCTGTGACATCTCACACTCATAATGTATAAATAACATGCACTGACATCTCACACTAATAATGTATAAATAACATACAGTGACATCTCACACTAATAATGTATAAATAACATGCACTGACATCTCACACTAATAATGTATAAATAACATACACTGACATCTCACACTAATAATGTATAAATAACATGCACTGACCAGTGATATCTCACACTAATAATGTATAAATAACATGCACTGACCAGTGACATCTCACACTAATAATGTATAAATAACATGCACTGACATCTCACACTAATAATGTATAAATAACATGCACTGACATCTCACACTAATAATGTATAAATAACATGCACTGACATCTCACACTAATAATGTATAAATAACATGCACTGACCAGTGATATCTCACACTAATAATGTATAAATAGCATGCACTGACCAGTGACATCTCACACTAGTAATGTATAAATAACACGCACTGACCAGTGACATCTCACACTAATAATGTATAAATAACATGCACTGACCAGTGACACTAATAATGTATAAATAACATGTACTGACATCTCACACTAATAATGTATAAATAACATACACTGACCTGTGACATCTCACACTAATAATGTATAAATAACATACACTGACCAGTGACATCTCACACTAATAATGTATAAATAACACGCACTGACCAGTGATATCTCACAATAATAATGTATAAATAACATGCACTGACCAGTGACATCTCACACTAATAATGTATAAATAACATGCACTGACATCTCACACTAATAATGTATAAATAACATGCACTGACCACTGACATCTCACACTAATAATGTATAAATAACATGCACTGACCTGTGACATCTCACACTAATAATGTATAAATAACATGCACTGACATCTCACACTAATAATGTATAAATAACATGCACTGACCAGTGATATCTCACACTAATAATGTATAAATAACATGTACTGACCAGTGACATCTCACACTAATAATGTATAAATAACATGCACTGACCAGTGACATCTCACACTAATAATGTATAAATAACACGCACTGACTAGTGACATCTCACACTAATAATGTATAAATAACATGCACTGACCAGTGACATCTCACACTAATAATGTATAAATAACATGCACTGACCAGTGACATCTCACACTAATAATGTATAAATAACATGCACTGACCAGTGACATCTCACACTAATAATGTATAAATAACATGCACTGACCAGTGACATCTCACATTAATAATGTATAAATAACATGCACTGACCAGTGACATCTCACACTAATAATGTATAAATAACATGCACTGACATCGCACACTAATAATGTATAAATAACATGCACTGACATCTCACACTAATAATGTATAAATAACACGCACTGACCAGTGATATCTCACACTAATAATGTATAAATAACATGCACTGACCAGTGACATCTCACACTAATAATGTATATAACATACACTGACATCTCACACTAATAATGTATAAATAACATGTACTGACCAGTGACATCTCACACTAATAATGTATAAATACCATGCACTGACCACTGACATCTCACACTAATACTGTATAAATAACATGCACTGACCAGTGACATCTCACACTAATAATGTATAAATAACACGCACTGACATCTCACACTAATAATGTATAAATAACATGCACTGACCAGTGACATCTCACACTAATAATGTATAAATAACATACACTGACATCTCACACTAATAATGTATAAATAACATGCACTGACATCTCACACTAATAATGTATAAATAACATGCACTGACATCTCACACTAATAATGTATAAATAACATGCACTGACATCTCACACTAATAATGTATAAATAACATGCACTGACATCTCACACTAATAATGTATAAATAACATGCACTGACATCTCACACTAATAATGTATAAATAACATGCACTGACCAGTGACATTTCACACTAATAATGTATAAATAACATGCACTGACCAGTGACATCTCACACTACTAATGTATAAATAACATGCACTGACCAGTGATATCTCACACTAATAATGTATAAATAACATGCACTGACCAGTGACATCTCACACTAAAAAAGTGTAAATAACATGCACTGACATCTCACACTAATAATGTATAAATAACATGCACTGACCAGTGACATCTCACACTAATAATGTATAAATAACACGCACTGACATCTCACACTAATAATGTATAAATAACATGCACTGACCAGTGACATCTCACACTAATAATGTATAAATAACATACAGTGACATCTCACACTAATAATGTATAAATAACATGCACTGACCAGTGACATCTCACACTAATAATGTATAAATAACATGCACTGACCAGTGACATCTCACACTAATAATGTATAAATAACATGCACTGACCAGAGACATCTCACACTAATAATGTATAAATAACATGCACTGACATCTCACACTAATAATGTATAAATAACATGCACTGACCAGTGACATCTCACACTAATAATGTATAAATAACATGCGCTGACATCTCACACTAATAATGTATAAATAACATGCACTGACATCTCACACTAATAATGTATAAATAACATACACTGACATCTCACACTAATAATGTATAAATAGCATGCACTGACCAGTGACATCTCACACTAATAATGTATAAATAACATGCACTGACCTGTGACATCTCACACTAATAATGTATAAATAACATGCACTGACTAGTGACATCTCACACTAATAATGTATAAATAACATGCACTGACCAGTGACATCTCACACTAGTAATGTATAAATAGCATGCACTGACCAGTGACATCTCACACTAATAATGTATAAATAACATGCACTGACATCTCACACTAATAATGTATAAATAACATGCACTGACATCTCACACTAATAATGTATAAATAACATACACTGACATCTCACACTAATAATGTATAAATAACATGCACTGACCAGTGATATCTCACACTAATAATGTATAAATAACATGCACTGACCAGTGACATCTCACACTAATAATGTATAAATAACATGCACTGACATCTCACACTAATAATGTATAAATAACATGCACTGACATCTCACACTAATAATGTATAAATAACATGCACTGACATCTCACACTACTAATGTATAAATAACATGCACTGACCAGTGATATCTCACACTAATAATGTATAAATAGCATGCACTGACCAGTGACATCTCACACTAGTAATGTATAAATAACACGCACTGACCAGTGACATCTCACACTAATAATGTATAAATAACATGCACTGACCAGTGACACTAATAATGTATAAATAACATGTACTGACATCTCACACTAATAATGTATAAATAACATACACTGACCTGTGACATCTCACACTAATAATGTATAAATAACATACACTGACCAGTGACATCTCACACTAATAATGTATAAATAACACGCACTGACCAGTGATATCTCACAATAATAATGTATAAATAACATGC
>NC_069500.1:1428515319-1428530319 GCF_027579735.1 Bombina bombina
AAATAACATGCACTGACCAGTGACATCTCACACTAATAATGTATAAATAACTTGCACTGACCAGTGACATCTCACACTAATAATGTATAAATAACATGCACTGACATCTCACACTAATAATGTATAAATAACATGCACTGACCAGTGACATCTCACACTAATAATGTATAAATAACACGCACTGACCAGTGACATCTCACACTAATAATGTATAAATAGCATGCACTGACCTGTGACATCTCACATTAATAATGTATAAATAACAAGCACTGACCAGTGACATCTCACACTAATAATGTATAAATAACACACACTGACCAGTGACATATCACACTAATAATGTATAAATAATATGCACTGACCTGTGACATCTCACACTAATAATGTATAAATAACATGCACTGACCAGTGACATCTCACATTAATAATGTATAAATAACATACAGTGACCTGTGACATCTCACACTAATAATGTATAAATAACATGCACTGACCAGTGACATCTCACACTAGTAATGTATAAATAACATGCACTGACCAGTGACACTAATAATGTATAAATAACATGCACTGACATCTCACACTAATAATGTATAAATAACATGCACTGACATCTCACACTAATAATGGTATGAAATAACATGGTACTGACCTGTGACATCTGACACTAGTAATGTATAAATAACAGCGCACTGACCAGTGACAGTCGTCACACTAAGATAATGTATAAATATCAGTGCACTGACCAGTGACATCTCAACACTAGTAATTATAAATTACATGCACTGACATCTCACGACTAATAATGGTATAAATAACAGGCACTGACATCTCACACTAATAAGGTATAAAATAACATGCACTGACATCTCACACTAGATAATGTAGAAATAACATGTCACTGAGACATCTCACACTAATAATGTATAAATAACATGCACTGACATCTCACACTAATAATGTATAAATAACATACACTGACATCTCACACTAATAATGTATAAATAAGCATACACTGACAGTCTCACACTAATAATGTATAAATAACATGCACTGACATCTCACACAATATTGGTAATAAATAACATGCACTGACCAGTGACACTAATAATGTATAAATAACATGCACTGACCAGTGACATCTCACACTAATAATGTATAAATAACATGCACTGACATCTCACACTAATGATTTATAAATAACATGCACTGACCAGTGACATCTCACACTAATAATGTATAAATAACATGCACTGACATCTCACACTAATAATGTATAAATAACATGCACTGACCTGTGACATCTCACACTAATAATGTATAAATAACAAACACTGACCAGTGACATCTCACACTAATAATGTATAAATAACATGCACTGACCAGTGACATCTCACACTAATAATGTATATAACATACACTGACATCTCACACTAATAATGTATAAATAACATGCACTGACCAGTGACATCTCACACTAATAATGTATAAATAACATGCACTGACCAGTGACATCTCACACTAATAATGTATAAATAACATACACTGACCTGTGACATCTCACACTAATAATGTATAAATAACATGCACTGGCCAGTGACATCTCACACTAATAATGTATATAACATACACTGACATCTCACACTAATAATGTATAAATAACATGCACTGACCTGTGACATCTCACACTAATAATGTATAAATAACATACACTGGCCAGTGACATTTCACACTAATAATGTATAAATAACATGCACTAACCAGTGACATCTCACACTAATAATGTATAAATAACATGCACTGACATCTCACACTAATAATGTATAAATAACATACACTGACATCTCACACTAATAATGTATAAATAACATGCACTGACCAGTGACATCTCACAATAATAATGTATAAATAACATGCACTGACCAGTGACATCTCACACTAATAATGTATATAACATACACTGACATCTCACACTAATAATGTATAAATAACATGCACTGACCAGTGACATCTCACACTAATAATGTATAAATAACATGCACTGACCAGTGACATCTCACACTAATAATGTATAAATAACATACACTGACCTGTGACATCTCACACTAATAATGTATAAATAACATGCACTGGCCAGTGACATCTCACACTAATAATGTATATAACATACACTGACATCTCACACTAATAATGTATAAATAACATGCACTGACATCTCACACTAATAATGTATAAATAACATACACTGACATCTCACACTAATAATGTATAAATAACATGCACTGACATCTCACACTAATAATGTATAAATAACATGCACTGACATCTTACACTAATAATGTATAAATAACATGCACTGACCAGTGACATCTCACACTAATAATGTATAAATAACATGCACTGACCAGTGACATCTCACACTAATAATGTATAAATAACATGCACTGACCAGTGACATCTCACACTAATAATGTATAAATAACATGCACTGACATCTCACACTAATAATGTATAAATAACATGCACTGACCAGTGACATCTCACACTAATAATGTATAAATAACATACACTGACCTGTGACATCTCACACTAATAATGTATATAACATACACTGACATCTCACACTAATAATGTATAAATAACATGCACTGACTTGTGACATCTCACACTAATAATGTATAAATAACATACACTGGCCAGTGACATCTCACACTAATAATGTATATAACATACACTGACATCTCACACTAATAATGTATAAATAACATGCACTGACCTGTGACATCTCACACTAATAATGTATAAATAACATACACTGACCAGTGACATCTCACACTAATAATGTATAAATAACATGCACTGACATCTCACACTAATAATGTATAAATAACATGCACTGACCAGTGACATCTCACACTAATAATGTATAAATAACATGCACTGACCAGTGACATCTCACACTAATAATGTATAAATAACATGCACTAACCAGTGACATCTCACACTAATAATGTATAAATAACATGCACTGACCAGTGACATCTCACACTAATAATGAATAAATAACATGCACTGACCTGTGACATCTCACACTAATAATGAATAAATAACATGCACTGACCTGTGACATCTCACACTAATAATGTATAAATAAAATGCACTGACATCTCACACTAATAATGTATACATAACATGCACTGACCAGTGACATCTCACACTTATAATGTATACATAACATGCACTGACCAGTGACATCTCACACTAATAATGTATACATAACATGCACTGACCAGTGACATCTCACACTAATAATGAATAAATAACATGCACTGACCAGTGATATCTCACACTAATAATGTATAAATAACATGCACTGACATCTCACACTAATAATGTATAAATAACATGCACTGACATCTCACACTAATATTGTATAAATAACATACACTGACCAGTGACATCTCACACTAATAATGTATAAATAACATGCACTGACCAGTGACATCTCACACTAATAATGTATAAATAACATGCACTGACCTGTGACATCTGACACTAGTAATGTATAAATAACATGCACTGACCAGTGACATCTCACACTAATAATGTATAAATAACATGCACTGACCAGTGACATCTCACACTAATATTGTATAAATAACATGCACTAACATCTCACACTAGTAATGTATAAATAACATGCACTGACATCTCACACTAATAATGTATAAATAACATGCACTGACATCTCACACTAATAATGTATAAATAACATGCACTGACATCTCACACTAATAATGTATAAATAACATGCACTGACATCTCACACTAATAATGTATAAATAACATACACTGACATCTCACACTAATAATGTATAAATAACATACACTGACATCTCACACTAATAATGTATAAATAACATGCACTGACATCTCACACTAATAATGTATAAATAACATGCACTGATCAGTGACATTTCACACTAATAATGTATAAATAACATGCACTGACCAGTGACATCTCACACTAATAATGTATAAATAACATGCACTGACATCTCACACTAATGATTTATAAATAACATGCACTGACCAGTGACATCTCACACTAATAATGTATAAATAACATGCACTGACATCTCACACTAATAATGTATAAATAACATGCACTGACCTGTGACATCTCACACTAATAATGTATAAATAACAAACACTGACCAGTGACATCTCACACTAATAATGTATAAATAACATGCACTGACCAGTGACATCTCACACTAATAATGTATATAACATACACTGACATCTCACACTAATAATGTATAAATAACATGCACTGACCAGTGACATCTCACACTAATAATGTATAAATAACATGCACTGACCAGTGACATCTCACACTAATAATGTATAAATAACATACACTGACCTGTGACATCTCACACTAATAATGTATAAATAACATGCACTGGCCAGTGACATCTCACACTAATAATGTATATAACATACACTGACATCTCACACTAATAATGTATAAATAACATGCACTGACCTGTGACATCTCACACTAATAATGTATAAATAACATACACTGGCCAGTGACATCTCACACTAATAATGTATAAATAACATGCACTGACATCTCACACTAATAATGTATAAATAACATGCACTGACATCTCACACTAATAATGTATAAATAACATACACTGACATCTCACACTAATAATGTATAAATAACATGCACTGACCAGTGACATCTCACACTAATAATGTATAAATAACATGCACTGACCAGTGACATCTCACACTAATAATGTATATAACATACACTGACATCTCACACTAATAATGTATAAATAACATGCACTGACCAGTGACATCTCACACTAATAATGTATAAATAACATGCACTGACCAGTGACATCTCACACTAATAATGTATAAATAACATACACTGACCTGTGACATCTCACACTAATAATGTATAAATAACATGCACTGACCAGTGACATCTCACACTAATAATGTATATAACATACACTGACATCTCACACTAATAATGTATAAATAACATGCACTGACATCTCACACTAATAATGTATAAATAACATGCACTGACCAGTGACATCTCACACTAATAATGTATAAATAACATGCACTGACCAGTGACATCTCACACTAATAATGTATAAATAACATGCACTGACCAGTGACATCTCACACTAATAATGTATAAATAACATGCACTGACATCTCACACTAATAATGTATAAATAACATGCACTGACCAGTGACATCTCACACTAATAATGTATAAATAACATGCACTGACCAGTGACATCTCACACTAATAATGTATAAATAACATGCACTGACCAGTGACATCTCACACTAATAATGTATAAATAACATGCACTGACATCTCACACTAATAATGTATAAATAACATGCACTGACCAGTGACATCTCACACTAATAATGTATAAATAACATACACTGACCTGTGACATCTCACACTAATAATGTATATAACATACACTGACATCTCACACTAATAATGTATAAATAACATGCACTGACCTGTGACATCTCAAACTAATAATGTATAAATAACATACACTGGCCAGTGACATCTCACACTAATAATGTATATAACATACACTGACATCTCACACTAATAATGTATAAATAACATGCACTGACCTGTGACATCTCACACTAATAATGTATAAATAACATACACTGGCCAGTGACATCTCACACTAATAATGTATAAATAACATGCACTGACATCTCACACTAATAATGTATAAATAACATGCACTGACCAGTGACATCTCACACTAATAATGTATAAATAACATGCACTGACCAGTGACATCTCACACTAATAATGTATAAATAACATGCACTAACCAGTGACATCTCACACTAATAATGTATAAATAACATGCACTGACCAGTGACATCTCACACTAATAATGAATAAATAACATACACTGACCTGTGACATCTCACACTAATAATGAATAAATAAAATGCACTGACATCTCACACTAATAATGTATACATAACATGCACTGACCAGTGACATCTCACACTAATAATGTATACATAACATGCACTGACCAGTGACATCTCACACTAATAATGAATAAATAACATGCACTGACCAGTGATATCTCACACTAATAATGAATAAATAACATGCACTAATAATGTATAAATAACATACACTGACCAGTGACATCTCACACTAATAATGTATAAATAACATGCATTGACACCTCACACTAATAATGTATAAATAACATGCACTGACCAGTGACATCTCACACTAATAATGTATAAATAACATGCACTGACATCTCACACTAATAATGTATAAATAACATGCACTGACCAGTGATATCTCACACTAATAATGTATAAATAGCATGCACTGACCTGTGACATCTCACACTAATAATGTATAAATAACATGCACTGACATCTCACACTAATAATGTATAAATAACATGCACTGACACCTCACACTAATAATGTATAAATAACATGCACTGACCAGTGACATCTCACACTAATAATGTATAAATAACATGCACTGACATCGCACACTAATAATGTATAAATAACATGCACTGACCAGTGACATCTCACACTAATATTGTATAAATAACATACACTGACCAGTGACATCTCACACTAATAATGTATAAATAACATGCACTGACCAGTGACATCTCACACTAATAATGTATAAATAACATGCACTGACATCTCACACTAATAATGTATAAATAACTTGCACTGACCAGTGACATCTCACACTAATAATGTATAAATAACATGCACTGACATCTCACACTAATAATGTATAAATAACATGCACTGACCAGTGACATCTCACACTAATATTGTATAAATAACATACACTGACCAGTGACATCTCACACTAATAATGTATAAATAACATGCACTGACCAGTAACATCTCACACTAATAATGTATAAATAACATGCACTGACCAGTGACATCTCACACTAATAATGTATAAATAACATGCACTGACATCTCACACTAATAATGTATAAATAACATGCACTGACCAGTGACATCTCACACTAATAATGTATAAATAACATGCACTGACCAGTGACATCTCACACTAATAATGTATAAATAACATGCACTGACCAGTAACAACTCACACTAATAATGTATAAATAACATACACTGACCAGTAACATCTCACACTAATAATGTATAAATAACATGCACTGACCAGTAACATCTCACACTAATAATGTATAAATAACATGCACTGACCAGTAACATCTCACACTAATAATGTATAAATAACATACACTGACCTGTGACATCTCACACTAATAATGTATAAATAACATACACTGACCTGTGACATATCACACTAATAATGTATAAATAACATGCACTGACCAGTGACATCTCACACTAATAATGTATAAATAACATGCACTGACCAGTGACATCTCACACTAATAATGTATAAATAACATACACTGACCTGTGACATCTCACACTAATAATGTATAAATAACATGCACTGGCCAGTGACATCTCACACTAATAATGTATATAACATACACTGACATCTCACACTAATAATGTATAAATAACATGCACTGACCTGTGACATCTCACACTAATAATGTATAAATAACATACACCGGCCAGTGACATTTCACACTAATAATGTATAAATAACATGCACTAACCAGTGACATCTCACACTAATAATGTATAAATAACATGCACTGACATCTCACACTAATAATGTATAAATAACATGCACTGACATCTCACACTAATAATGTATAAATAACATACACTGACATCTCACACTAATAATGTATAAATAACATGCACTGACCAGTGACATCTCACACTAATAATGTATAAATAACATGCACTGACCAGTGACATCTCACACTAATAATGTATATAACATACACTGACATCTCACACTAATAATGTATAAATAACATGCACTGACCAGTGACATCTCACACTAATAATGTATAAATAACATGCACTGACCAGTGACATCTCACACTAATAATGTATAAATAACATACACTGACCTGTGACATCTCACACTAATAATGTATAAATAACATGCACTGGCCAGTGACATCTCACACTAATAATGTATATAACATACACTGACATCTCACACTAATAATGTATAAATAACATGCACTGACATCTCACACTAATAATGTATAAATAACATGCACTGACCAGTGACATCTCACACTAATAATGTATAAATAACATGCACTGACCAGTGACATCTCACACTAATAATGTATAAATAACATGCACTGACCAATGACATCTCACACTAATAATGTATAAATAACATGCACTGACATCTCACACTAATAATGTATAAATAACATGCACTGACCAGTGACATCTCACACTAATAATGTATAAATAACATACACTGACCTGTGACATCTCACACTAATAATGTATATAACATACACTGACATCTCACACTAATAATGTATAAATAACATGCACTGACCTGTGACATCTCACACTAATAATGTATAAATAACATACACTGGCCAGTGACATCTCACACTAATAATGTATATAACATACACTGACATCTCACACTAATAATGTATAAATAACATGCACTGACCTGTGACATCTCACACTAATAATGTATAAATAACATACACTGGCCAGTGACATCTCACACTAATAATGTATAAATAACATGCACTGACATCTCACACTAATAATGTATAAATAACATGCACTGACCAGTGACATCTCACACTAATAATGTATAAATAACATGCACTGACCAGTGACATCTCACACTAATAATGTATAAATAACATGCACTAACCAGTGACATCTCACACTAATAATGTATAAATAACATGCACTGACCAGTGACATCTCACACTAATAATGAATAAATAACATGCACTGACCTGTGACATCTCACACTAATAATGAATAAATAACATGCACTGACCTGTGACATCTCACACTAATAATGTATAAATAAAATGCACTGACATCTCACACTAATAATGTATACATAACATGCACTGACCAGTGACATCTCACACTAATAATGTATACATAACATGCACTGACCAGTGACATATCACACTAATAATGAATAAATAACATGCACTGACCAGTGATATCTCACACTAATAATGAATAAATAACATGCACTAATAATGTATAAATAACATACACTGACCAGTGACATCTCACACTAATAATGTATAAATAACATGCATTGACACCTCACACTAATAATGTATAAATAACATGCACTGACCAGTGACATCTCACACTAATAATGTATAAATAACATGCACTGACATCTCACACTAATAATGTATAAATAACATGCACTGACCAGTGATATCTCACACTAATAATGTATAAATAACATGCACTGACATTTCACACTAATAATGTATAAATAACATGCACTGACACCTCACACTAATAATGTATAAATAACATGCACTGACCAGTGACATCTCACACTAATAATGTATAAATAACATGCACTGACATCGCACACTAATAATGTATAAATAACATGCACTGACCAGTGACATCTCACACTAATATTGTATAAATAACATACACTGACCAGTGACATCTCACACTAATAATGTATAAATAACATGCACTGACCAGTGACATCTCACACTAATAATGTATAAATAACATGCACTGACATCTCACACTAATAATGTATAAATAACTTGCACTGACCAGTGACATCTCACTCTAATAATGTATAAATAACATGCACTGACATCTCACACTAATAATGTATAAATAACATGCACTGACCAGTGACATCTCACACTAATAATGTATAAATAACATGCACTGACATCTCACACTAATAATGTATAAATAACATGCACTGACCAGTGACATCTCACACTAATAATGTATAAATAACATGCACTGACCAGTAACATCTCACACTAATAATGTATAAATAACATGCACTGACATCTCACACTAATAATGTATAAATAACATGCACTGACATCTCACACTAATAATGTATAAATAACATGCACTGACCAGTGACATCTCACAATAATAATGTATAAATAACATACACTGACATCTCACACTAATAATATATAAATAACATGCACTGACCAGTGACATCTCACACTAATAATGTATAAATAACATGCACTGACCAGTGACATCTCACACTAATAATGTATAAATAACATGCACTGACCAGTGACATCTCACACTAATAATGTATAAATAACATGCACTGACCAGTGACATCTCACACTAATAATGTATAAATAACATGCACTGACCAGTAACAACTCACACTAATAATGTATAAATAACATACACTGACATCTCACACTAATAATATATAAATAACATGCACTGACCAGTGACATCTCACACTAATAATGTATAAATAACATGCACTGACCAGTGACATCTCACACTAATAATGTATAAATAACATGCACTGACCAGTGACATCTCACACTAATAATGTATAAATAACATACACTGGCCAGTGACATCTCACACTAATAATGTATAAATAACATGCACTGACATCTCACACTAATAATGTATAAATAACATGCACTGACCAGTGACATCTCACACTAATAATGTATAAATAACATGCACTGACCAGTGACATCTCACACTAATAATGTATAAATAACATGCACTAACCAGTGACATCTCACACTAATAATGTATAAATAACATGCACTGACCAGTGACATCTCACACTAATAATGAATAAATAACATGCACTGACCTGTGACATCTCACACTAATAATGAATAAATAACATGCACTGACCTGTGACATCTCACACTAATAATGTATAAATAAAATGCACTGACATCTCACACTAATAATGTATACATAACATGCACTGACCAGTGACATCTCACACTAATAATGTATACATAACATGCACTGACCAGTGACATATCACACTAATAATGAATAAATAACATGCACTGACCAGTGATATCTCACACTAATAATGAATAAATAACATGCACTAATAATGTATAAATAACATACACTGACCAGTGACATCTCACACTAATAATGTATAAATAACATGCATTGACACCTCACACTAATAATGTATAAATAACATGCACTGACCAGTGACATCTCACACTAATAATGTATAAATAACATGCACTGACATCTCACACTAATAATGTATAAATAACATGCACTGACCAGTGATATCTCACACTAATAATGTATAAATAACATGCACTGACATTTCACACTAATAATGTATAAATAACATGCACTGACACCTCACACTAATAATGTATAAATAACATGCACTGACCAGTGACATCTCACACTAATAATGTATAAATAACATGCACTGACATCGCACACTAATAATGTATAAATAACATGCACTGACCAGTGACATCTCACACTAATAATGTATAAATAACATACACTGACCAGTGACATCTCACACTAATAATGTATAAATAACATGCACTGACCAGTGACATCTCACACTAATAATGTATAAATAACATGCACTGACATCTCACACTAATAATGTATAAATAACTTGCACTGACCAGTGACATCTCACTCTAATAATGTATAAATAACATGCACTGACATCTCACACTAATAATGTATAAATAACATGCACTGACCAGTGACATCTCACACTAATAATGTATAAATAACATGCACTGACATCTCACACTAATAATGTATAAATAACATGCACTGACCAGTGACATCTCACACTAATAATGTATAAATAACATGCACTGACCAGTAACATCTCACACTAATAATGTATAAATAACATGCACTGACATCTCACACTAATAATGTATAAATAACATGCACTGACATCTCACACTAATAATGTATAAATAACATGCACTGACCAGTGACATCTCACAATAATAATGTATAAATAACATACACTGACATCTCACACTAATAATATATAAATAACATGCACTGACCAGTGACATCTCACACTAATAATGTATAAATAACATGCACTGACCAGTGACATCTCACACTAATAATGTATAAATAACATGCACTGACCAGTGACATCTCACACTAATAATGTATAAATAACATGCACTGACCAGTGACATCTCACACTAATAATGTATAAATAACATGCACTGACCAGTAACAACTCACACTAATAATGTATAAATAACATACACTGACCAGTAACATCTCACACTAATAATGTATAAATAACATGCACTGACCAGTAACATCTCACACTAATAATGTATAAATAACATACACTGACCTGTGACATCTCACACTAATAATGTATAAATAACATACACTGACCTGTGACATCTCACACTAATAATGAATAAATAACATGCACTGACTAGTGACATCTCACACTAATAATGTATAAATAACATGCACTGACATCTCACACTAATAATGTATAAATAACATACAGTGACATCTCACACTAATAATGTATAAATAACATGCACTGACCAGTGACATCTCACACTAATAATGAATAAATAACATGCACTGACCAGCGACATCTCACACTAATAATGAATAAATAACATACAGTGACATCTCACACTAATAATGAATAAATAACATGCACTGACCAGTGACATCTCACACTAATAATGAATAAATAACATGCACTGACCAGTGACATCTCACACTAATAATGAATAAATAACATGCACTGACCAGCGACATCTCACCCTAATAATATATAAATAACATACAGTGACCAGTGACATCTCACACTAATAATGTATAAATAACATGCACTGACATCTCACACTAATAATGAATAAATAACATGCACTGACATCTCACCCTAATAATATATAAATAACATACAGTGACCAGTGACATCTCACACTAATAATGTATAAATAACATGCACTGACATCTCACACTAATAATGCATAAATAACATGCACTGAGCAGTGACATCTCACACTAATAATATATAAATAACATACAGTGACCAGTGACATCTCACACTAATAATGTATAAATAACATGCACTGACATCTCACACTAATAATGTATAAATAGCATGCACTGACCAGCGACATCTCACCCTAATAATATATAAATAACATACAGTGACCAGTTACATCTCACACTAATAATGTATAAATAACATGCACTGACATCTCACACTAATATTGTATAAATAACATGCACTGAGCAGTGACATCTCACACTAATAATATATAAATAACATACAGTGACCAGTGACATCTCACACTAATAATGTATAAATAACATACACTGACATCTCACACTAATAATGTATAAATAACATGCACTGACATCTCACACTAATAATGTATAAATAGCATGCACTGACCAGCGACATCTCACCCTAATAATATATAAATAACATACAGTGACCAGTGACATCTCACACTAATAATGTATAAATAACATGCACTGACATCTCACACTAATAATGTATAAATAGCATGCACTGACCAGCGACATCTCACCCTAATAATATATAAATAACATACAGTGACCAGTTACATCTCACACTAATAATGTATAAATAACATGCACTGACATCTCACACTAATAATGTATAAATAGCATGCACTGACCAGCGACATCTCACCCTAATAATATATAAATAACATACAGTGACCAGTTACATCTCACACTAATAATGAATAAATAACATACAGTGACATCTCACACTAATAATGAATAAATAACATGCACTGACCAGCGACATCTCACACTAATAATGTATAAATAACATACAGTGACATCTCACACTAATAATGTATAAATAACATGCACTGACCAGTGACATCTCACACTAATAATGAATAAATAACATGCACTGACCAGTGACATCTCACACTAATAATGAATAAATAACATGCACTGACCAGCGACATCTCACCCTAATAATATATAAATAACATACAGTGACCAGTGACATCTCACACTAATAATGTATAAATAACATGCACTGACATCTCACACTAATAATGAATAAATAACATGCACTGACATCTCACCCTAATAATATATAAATAACATACAGTGACCAGTGACATCTCACACTAATAATGTATAAATAACATGCACTGACATCTCACACTAATAATGCATAAATAACATGCACTGAGCAGTGACATCTCACACTAATAATATATAAATAACATACAGTGACCAGTGACATCTCACACTAATAATGTATAAATAACATGCACTGACATCTCACACTAATAATGTATAAATAGCATGCACTGACCAGCGACATCTCACCCTAATAATATATAAATAACATACAGTGACCAGTTACATCTCACACTAATAATGTATAAATAACATGCACTGACATCTCACACTAATAATGTATAAATAACATGCACTGAGCAGTGACATCTCACACTAATAATATATAAATAACATACAGTGACCAGTGACATCTCACACTAATAATGTATAAATAACATACTCTGACATCTCACACTAATAATGTATAAATAACATGCACTGACATCTCACACTAATAATGTATAAATAGCATGCACTGACCAGCGACATCTCACCCTAATAATATATAAATAACATACAGTGACCAGTGACATCTCACACTAATAATGTATAAATAACATGCACTGACATCTCACACTAATAATGTATAAATAGCATGCACTGACCAGCGACATCTCACCCTAATAATATATAAATAACATACAGTGACCAGTTACATCTCACACTAATAATGTATAAATAACATGCACTGACATCTCACACTAATAATGTATAAATAACATGCACTGAGCAGTGACATCTCACACTAATAATATATAAATAACATACAGTGACCAGTGACATCTCACACTAATAATGTATAAATAACATACTCTG
>NC_069500.1:1428535319-1428537819 GCF_027579735.1 Bombina bombina
AAGACTCTGAGAGTGAGTAACTATTTGCAAAAGATGGTGGCTACAGATGATGTGGAGGCTTACCTGATGGCTTTTGAAAGGACAGCCGAAAGAGAAGGGTGGCCTGCATCTGAATGGGCAAGTCTCCTTGCGCCATTTCTGAGTGGAGAACCTCAGAAGGCATATTATGATTTGGAGCCTGAGCAGGCCAGTGACTATAAAAAGCTAAAAACAGAAATCTTGGCCCGCCTGGGAGTAACGACAGCAGTAAGGGCCCAGCGATTTCACTCCTGGACTTACAGTCAAGACAAAGCCGTGCGGTCACAGATGTTTGACTTGATACATCTTGCCAGGAAATGGCTACAGCCAGAGGTCAACTCAGCTAGTCACATTGTGGAACAGCTCGTGATGGACCAGTTCCTGCGAGGATTGCCTGTTTCCCTGCGGCGGTGGGTCAGCCAGAGTGAACCTAAAACTGCTGACGGTCTAGTTGCCCTGGTGGAACGCTATTTGACTGCCGGAGAGTTTCTACAAATCCCCAACCAGGAAAGACCTAGAACCCCGAAGATCCAGAGTCCCAGTAAATTGGGTAAGACTGTTCCAGGGAAAAGGGGGTATCGGGAGGAGCAGATGGGTTTTTACAACCCGAGGGACATTACAGCAAGGGACAAGAGTTTTGTGAGGCAGGAAGGGTCCACAATAGCCTCAAAGATGTTGTCTAATGCTAATATTAAATGTTTTCAATGTAAAGAGTATGGACATTTTGCAAAGGACTGCCCTGAGAATGATGTTGCTATGGAATGTAATGTTGGCAATATGAGAGACAATTATTCATTGTACTCTCGCTCAGTATATGTAATTACCAAAAGTGATTGTTTAAATGGCCACCCTTGGTGCACTGTAAGGGTGGAGGGAAATGAAATTAAAGCTTTGCTGGACTCTGGTAGCATGGTTACGCTCATAGACAGGGGTCTGTTGAGAAATACTCCTATTGATAATTACCAGAACCTAGATATTGCTTGTGTCCATGGGGACATACACAAGTATCCAACTGCTAAAGTACTTATTGAAACTCAAAATGGCCCTATAAATCATAGAGTTGGTTTAGTGGATAAATTAGTCCATGAAATGATAATAGGCAGAGATTTTCCCCATTTTTTTAATCTATGGGATGCTGCTGAGGAAAATTCACCGGATTCAGTAGAGGGCGCTGTTTGTGACTTTCCTTTTTCTGATTTATTGGGGGATGACTTAGACAAAATAACTCCTGCTAGAGGGAAACACTCAACCCCTATGGAAACCCTAGTTGGAGGTAATACTGAACAGAATAATACAGGTCAATCTAATATATCTGAACCTGATGTAGAAATAACTGACCTAGAGGTTAGCCCAAGTAACTTTAGGGCTGCACAATGGGAGGATCCAACTTTAGCTGCGGCTAGAAACTATATTTCCATAAGAAATGGCACCCCCATTAATACTGATAAAGCACTCACCTATCCATACTTTGAAGTGGAAAATGATTTATTGTACAGAGTTGGGAAAAAGGAGTCTGTCAAACAGCTGTTAGTACCCCAGGCATATCGACACACTGTATTAAATCTGGCACATAGCCACATACTTGGGGGGCACTTGGGGATTGAAAAAACCAGAGAGAGAATTCTTAGGAGGTTTTATTGGCCAGGTGTAATGGCATCTATCACAAATTATTGTTCTTCTTGTCCTGAATGCCAATTAACTGCCCCTCTTACAGCATACCGTAGCCCCTTGGTGCCCTTACCCATAATTGAGGTCCCATTTGAACGCATTGGTATGGATTTTGTGGGTCCTCTTGTAAAGTCTGCAAGGGGGCACCAGTATATATTGGTAATAGTAGACTATGCTACACGTTACCCTGAGGCAATACCCATGCGTACTACTTCAGCAAAAGCAATTGCTAAGGAGTTAATGTTAATGTTCAGCCGTGTTGGGATTCCCAAAGAAATATTAACAGAACAAGGCACTCCATTTATGTCGAGAATTACAAAGGAGTTGTGTAATCTTCTTCATATAAAGCATCTGAAAACATCCGTATATCACCCACAAACTGATGGTCTGGTAGAGCGATGTAATAAAACACTAAAGGCTATGCTCAAAAAAGTAATTGATAAAGATGGAAAAAACTGGGATTTCCTTTTGCCTTATTTAATGTTTTCCATCCGAGAGGTCCCTCAAGCTTCTACTGGGTTTTCGCCCTTTGAACTTTTGTATGGAAGACACCCCAGAGGGCTGCTAGACATAGCTAAGGAGACTTGGGAACAGGAGTCAACCCCTCACAGAAGTGTGATTGAACATATAACTCAGATGCAGGATCGGATGACAGCCATTATGCCCATAGTTAGAGAACACATGGAAAATGCCCAACAGCACCAGCAGAAGAGCTATAATAGAAATGCCAGGGTTCGTGTGTTTAATCCAGGAGACAGAGTACTAGTCCTGGTTCCCACTGTAGAGAACAAATTTTTGGCAACATGGCATGGGC